>NC_138601.1:6620220-6865926 GCF_964289735.1 Phaethon aethereus
TGAGTACCAGCCACGAGATTTTGGAGACAGTCCCCTGGAGTCCCCTGTTGCGGGGCAAACCCTTCCCAAAGGTGAGAACAAACCCAAAGGATGGAGATCCTGGAGACCTTGGTCAGGGCTCCGTGCTTCCCTGGAGCTAGTCAGAGGCCACGGAAAGCCGCAGCCAAGGGAGCCCCAGGGCAGAGCAGGGCCCTTGCAGAAGGCAGGACTGTCACGCTGTCCCATGCTCCCCCGAGGACTGCCCGTCCCAACACCCCACCCGTGGGAACAGAGGGCTTCATTGTAGGAGACGTGCAATTTTCTAGTGTGCATTGGGACCCTTCAGGCTTTAGTACACCAGCAGAAGCCTCCCGAGCTGCTTTAAAGGACATCTGGCCTTTAGATCAGGAGACCTCTGAGGTTAACTCCATCCTTACCCACCCCAGGACGGGGCGCACAGCGCTGGACACAGCGCACTTCTGCCGCCAAAACGCAGGTCCGAAAGGCGAGGAGCCCCCGAGACGGCGAGCGGACGCTCGGCTGCTCCTGCACCCTGCCTGCCCGCCCTCTCCACCCTCTGCTCGCTCTCACTGTCGATCCAACTGCCGGTGAGGGCAGGGGAACCGCGAACCCCCCAGTGCTGGTGTTCAGAGGGCCGCTACGGTGCCGGCAGGTCGCAATCCCCGATGGCAGAGCAAATGGGGCGGGAGGCCACGACCAGCCTCTAGGGCCTTTCCACGACCCAGCAGAGGGTCAGCCCCGTCTCCAGGGATCAGCTACCCAGAGACGTTAACGGGCAGCTTTTAACCCAGCAGTGTCTCTGTTAAACGTATCGCAGCCCTCAACTCCAGTCGAGCAACTCGCTTCTCCGCAAGCTCGCCCCACGTACGTGACGCACAAACTCACATTGTCGTCAAAGTCCATGTAGTTGGACACCACGTTGACATTTGAGTAGAAGACGTTGGCCTGACGGATAATCTCTTCGAGAATGTCACCGACGCCAGCAGAGAAGATGAACAGGGGGATGTTGTACTTATGCAGCTGATCAAATAATTCATTGAACCCATCCCTAGAGCAGAAGCGTCCGTTACACGGTACGGCGTTACCGCCTCGCGGCGAGGCGCCCGGTGGACTGTGGGCTGGGAGCACTCTCACAGAAACTCTCACAGAAACGCACGCACGAGCTCTGCAAAAGTCACGAGCTTTTCGTGGCACCAGCGTTTCTGTGGCGTTCACCGCGCGGGCGGGGGGTGCGCAGCAGAACCCCAGGCCCCTCCTGGGAGCAGCGACGCGGCGGGGAGCCGCACGGGGACGCGCAGCACACGCGCCATTTGCCCAGCATCTCCCAAAAGCATCCAGCTCGTCGCCGGGGGCAGGAGGCACGGCGCGCCTGGACGCAGGCCCGCGAGAGCGGCTGCCGCCAGCCCGCTCGGACACCCTGCGTTAGAGACGTGCCGCAGGCCGGACTGGCCGCGAGGACGATCGGACAAACGCGTAACGCTCTCAGGTGGCCAGGACGCGGCTCCTGCGCAGACAGGGAACTTGGGCCATGAGGCGCAGGCAGACGGCACCATCTCCTCCCCGAGCCTGGCAGCTCGCTCAAACCAGCGCTCCCCGAGCCCGTGTTAGGACCGGCGCTGCCCAGACCGGCTTTAGCTTTAAAAACTTGAACAGCAAGTTTTAGCGCACCGTTTTTGTGCCGTGGGTGACACCCGATGCCGAGCCAAGGGCCTGGATAAGACGCAGCGGTTACAGCTGGGCGGAGGGAAAATCCCTCCGGGAAGAGGGGAGCGGCGTGCTGCCCCCCGCCCGCCGGCGGGCTCTGGCCAGCGTCCCTCAGCCGCTCCTCGCTGAGGCTCCAGGGGGGTGGAAGCGGCTCCCGAGCAGGAAGGAGTCAGCCCCGAGCGGAGCGGCCCGCAGCCTGGGAGCGGGCTCAGGCTGCGCCTCGCGGCCATGGCCTTCGGCTCTTTCATGGCGCGAGCTCAGCCCCAGGAAGGGAGGGAGGTTTGCATCTGCCGCGCTGGGGAGACCGCGCGCAGACCCGGGAGAAAGCAAGGAGGGAGAGGGCCACCGGCAGCCGAAGCCCGAGCCCGTACCTCAGCATCACGTCCGATTCTCTGACTATCTGGGCTATGTCACCCTTCTGGATCTTCTGCTGCGACAGCAGCTCATGGGCTCTGGTCCACCTAGGGAAAGGCAGCAGCGTGAGCTTCCCGGGCAGAGACCTTACGGCAGTCAGAAAAATAACAACTAAAACTTCCCGGTATTGCTGCCAAGCCTATAAAAGTTCAAGCCTTGCGTCTTGTAGTCCTCAGGGCAAGAAGTTGCCAGGACAAGGCTGAGCTCGTCATATACAGGCACTCACCACTCCACCATGAGGGGAGACTTCTCTTCCAGGGTCCGGTTGGGATCGATTTCAATGGGATAGTAATAGTGCAGCAGATCTTTCAGCTGGAGTGTTGCACAGATAGAAAAAGAACAGAGCGAACATCACATCTACAGAGACCGTAAATAAGAAAAAAAGCCTTTCTAGATTCCCCAAAGCATCACGCTTCCTAATGAAAAACAGCCAAAACCATTTCACTAAGCAACCTCACCCTGAGCAAACCTGGGGATTTTGGAAGGAAGCGTTAACCCTCCGCAGCCTGGCTGACTCTCACCTTGCTTCAAGTACCGCAGGTACAGATGCACACCCACACACCCTTCCTCCCCTTACCAGACCGAAAATGCCACAGCTGAGCATGCAAATTAAATTTCCCTTTTTAACTTCTCCTTCCACTACCGTTGGCTGAAATGCAGCCTGGACACGTGCCCCAGTCTCTGTCCTGGCAGCAAGGCACAGCTTTTGCCCCGTCACGCGAGCCAGTACAACCTCCTGATGGTGGGTGACAGGGCCAGAGACAAGAAGCAGTGCCTTACGAAACAGCACCTACCTTCTTCTTGCTGTCCTCACTGATAACACGACTGTTATCGAGGATATCTGTAAAGACGACAAAAAGACAGTGTTGTAGCCCAGAAACATAAAAAGGCTTTCTACAAGGCAGCTATCCTGCGTCTCCAGCGCCAGGTCTCTCCAAGGACGAGCCGCGTGTGGCATATTGACCCCAGCACAGGCTCACCGCGGGCTCTCAACGCGGCGGCTCCCGCTGCGAACCCGCAGCACACGCTGATCGCAGGGCATTGCTCAGCTGGGGGAGAGCAGCCTCAACGCTAGCAAGCCGCAGGATGCAAATATTAGAAGGAGAAGCAGCAGAGACCAGGAGACAGCTTCTGCAGCGGGCTGGGGGCCGCCCGGGGGTCAGCAGCCGCAGCTGCAAGCGGCCGAGGCCCAGAGCTGCACCGAGAGCAAAGACGACGGAGCGGGCAGGCTTGGCAAGGGAGGGAGGTGGAGGATAACAGGAGCCACAGAGACTGAGAACACAAACACGGCAAGCAAACAGAATTAGCAACAGTAAAAACAATGGCTTCGACTCACTGTGCGAAGTGGGGCAGCGTCTGCCGTTGCACCCAAACCTGCTCAGCGTCATGTCGAAGTCAGAAATTACCTGGAAGGCAAGAGAAGAGCAAAACCATGTGGGACCCCGCACACTCTACCTTTGCCATAGCCAGCCAAGGGTGCTGCCGCCTGCGAGGCTGCAAATCCAGCGCTGGCTCGTCTCATGCGAGAGCACAGACTCGCAGCGGGGCACAGCGGCAAGAAACGTTGACGCTCCTGCCAGCCGCGAAGCAGATGTCCTCATCCAAGACAGCCAGCACCCCTCCCACCCCAGCACTCTTATCAGCACCAAAAGGCTTAATCCTGCTGACTTATTGCCGTGGGTGGAGGGGGGAGTGTTTGGGGATTGGCTCATATTTATAGCTTGCATAACAGGGTAGAAAAAGGCCCATCCAGGGAGAGCCACCAGCCCGGGCCTCGACAGGAAAACAGCCCGGTCCCTGCCTCTCGTCTTGGGCTTCTCCATCTGCAGAACGTGTAGCAGGCGCTTCCCTGCAGTGGGCTGGAGCCTGGCTGTGGCCGGGGAGGCTGAGGAAGAGTGGGGCAGCTGAAGGCAAGGACGGGACGCCAGGGCGATGCGCCCATGCCCCACCGCAGCCCGAGCAAACCGGGCCAGCACCTGCAGCTTGTTCATCCCCTGCTCCTTGATGGACCGGATTATCCCCATCACGCGCTCCGGCTGCTGTATGCGGACCGTGGCCTTCTCCAGCTCGGGCACCTGCAGGCAGAGACCCCCGTGCCGTATCGCCCCGCGGTCCCACGCAACTCCCGGCGGCCCGATGCCCTGCAGCCCCCGCTGCGCTCCCCATCTCCCCCCGCCCCAGGGCCGCGCTCCCCGGCCCCGCTCCCTCGGGGGCAGCCGCACCCCAGCCCTCGGCCCCCACCGCCCGCTGCTCCCAGCCCGGCCCACGCTCCTTATAGCCCCCGGGCCCGGCTGCCGGCCCCGCTCCGGCCCCGCAGCCCCCGCGCTTACCATCGCGCTCCGCTCCGCGCCGCTCCGCGCCGGGCGGGGCCGCGCCGGGGCCGCGCAGCCGCGGGGAGGAGCCGGCGCGGGGGCGGTGCCGGGGCCGGACCGGGGCCGGGGGTGCCCGGGGTTGCCCGGGGCCGGAGCGGAGGTGCCCGGAGTGCCCGGGGCCGGGGGTGCCCGGGGGTGCCCGCTGCGCTCCGGCCGGGGCTGCGCCTCCGCCCCGCGCCAGAAGCGGCTCCGGCGGGAGCGGCCGGTAGCGGTGCTTGCGGTTGCGTTTCCTCTGCAACACGCTCCGAGACAGGAAGGCGAAAGAGAAAGGACACATAAAGAGTTTGTGAAAATAAAAAAGTACATGGCAAGGGCCGTCTTTTTGCCGTCACACCTCCCCCAGCGTTACCACAAAACTCATTTAACTTAAAAAAACCCACACCGACGGTAACAGGAAAAAGTGAAAACTGTTTCCCAGCCTCTGCTGAGCCCCTCTCAGAGCTGCTCCTCGGCACCCGTGTGACCTGGCGAGGCGCAGAGGAAAAGCAGTTGGCCGTGAGCGAAGCCAAGGAGGAGCCACTGTCCCCCCGCTCGCCTCCCCTCGGCCCCGGCGGCACCTTCCCCTCCTCCAAATCAGCAGCAGGCACGGCAGAGGCAGCGGGTTGTGGCTTCACCACTGACATTAGCCAGCCTGTGTCCCAGCTTGCTCCTCGGGGGGCTGGTAAAGGGCCCTTCAGAAGCAGTCGGTGCTTACATTTGGGGAGCTTTATACCCGGACTAAAGAATATGAAAAAGTTGCAGAGGAATCACAAGGCTGGTTTTGCTCCGAGCAGCCATGAACGGGGGCAGGTACAGGGTCCAGTGCCATCTGGGCTGTGCTTGAGTGCAGGCTGAAGGCAGCCACGGAGCGAGGGGGCCTGGAGGACCAGGACCCCATTGCCTGCGGAGGGGCTCACAGCCGGTCCTTGGGTCCCCCCCACATCTGTGATCTCATTATGGGGCATATTCCAGAACCACCAAGACAGACAGGGTTTCAGAGACGATGTCGGAGGGCAAGGACAAAGCCCTGTAAGCACTTCAGAGAGAAGCACCTTCCAGCGCCTCAGGCTTCAACATGGGCGACAGCCTGGCGCCCACCGGATGTGCATCCTCACACATGGAGAGGAAGATGAGTGCTATGGCTTGCACGGTCTTCAATGAGCTTCGCCTGGAAGGGAAGCTCTGCGATGTGATTATCAGCGTGGATGGTATTGAATTCAACGCTCACAAGAACATCCTCTGTAGCTGCAGTCACTATTTCAGGTCAGTGCTTGAAACAAGAGGGGATGGGGACAAGCAGTATTTCCTAGTCTGCGTCACACTGCCTTAGTGCATCTCCAGTGCTTACATCAGCGCTAAAACTCTCATCCAGCAGTTACCTGTAGTCCTGGTACCTGCCCAGACACCAGAATTAATCTACAACCTAGTATCTAGCAGCAGCTCTGGAAGCGGTGTCTGATGAACCCCCAGATGTGGTGCAGGGCTGGGAGCGTGGCCAGCCTGGCTTATCTGCCATCGGGCGGGAGGTTTTCCTTCCCCACACACCATTATTCTCTGGTATTCTTGTTGAAGGAAGGCGGCCGCTTGCCCTGTGGCTCTCTGTCCACAGCCAGAGGCTATGACTCCTTTTTAAAACCACCAGCTAGTAAAACATTAATTAATAAACTACACAGCCTCCCAGCATGGCTACTGCTAGTGCCCAAATTGGTGCCCAGGGAAGAAGGCACAGGGGACAACGGGGTCAGGGTTTAGTGCAGCAAAGCTGTTTTTTCCTCCTGCACTGCTTTGTTTTTTTCAGGGCTTTGTTTACCAGCAGCTGGAACAACGCAGAAAAGATAGTATATAGGATCCCTGGCACTACACCCGAAATGATGAGGCTCATTATCGAGTACGCCTACACCAGGATGGTACCGGTCACGGCTGACAACGTTGAAAGTTTGCTAACCGCAGCAGACCAGTTCAATATCATGGGCATCATCAGACTGTGCTGCGAGTTCTTAAAATCCCAACTATGCTTGGAAAATTGCATCGGCATCTGCAGACTCACAGATTATTACCACTGTCCTGACCTGCGAGAAGGAGCCTATGTGTTCATCCTCCATCACTTTGAGGAGATGACCAAGGTGTCTACAGAGTTTCTAGACCTCTCCGTCAACGAGCTAAAGCACATCATTGAGAAGGATGAGCTCAACGTGAAACAAGAAGATGCCGTATTCGAGGCCATTCTGAAATGGATTGCTCATGACCCGCAGAACAGGAGGCAGCACATTGCAGTCTTGCTGGGCAAGGTCGGTGCTGTCACGGCGGGGCTGGCCCTGCAGAGCTGGGCACGGGGCAGCTGAGCCAGAGACACTTTGCATTTCTTGTAAGATCAGAGGAAACTGCAGCCTCCTAACGCTGCTCGCAAAGAACTGAGCTTTCAGACCATTAGGCTATTGCTACGCTGGGACACGGATAGATCCTGCGCTGGGGTTGGGGCAGACCTTTTTAAGTGCATGTTTCCTCATGTTTAGGCTTAAGTTTAACTGTTCCCCACGAAGGGCCGAAGTTCACATGGGATGACGTTATCTCCACGTACACAAAGTTTATGGGCATTTGCCTGCACAAGCTATACTATGCAAATAGCTGCAGTGTTAGGGCAGTTTCAGACTGCGTACAGGAAAGCACCGTGCCAAAGCAGTGGCAGACTCCTCACCATAAAATCGAACGATTTACCCTTGCACACCACTTTCTGGACTAGCTACAAAATACACACTTAATTCTCTGGTTCTCTAATAAACTTTAGACAACACTCTAGCCTGAAAGCAAAGCCATCCAGCATTGGAGCTATCCACGAAGGATACCAAGGTGTAAACCATCTGCATTGATATTCATTAGTATTCTAACCCTCTTTCTGCATTTTTCAGGTTCGACTGGCACTGATGCAAGCAGAATACTTCATGAACAACGTCAAAACGCACGATTATGTGAAGGACAATGAGGACTGCAAAGTTCTCATCATAAACGCACTGACAGAAATGTACAACCTCAATATGCACGGCCCATCATACTCTGACTTCGCCAACCCGCTCAGTCGGCCTCGCCTGCCCTATGCCATCTTGTTTGCTATCGGAGGCTGGAGCGGGGGGAGCCCAACCAACGCCATTGAGACATACGATGCCCGTGCAGACAAGTGGGTGAACGTCACATGTGAGCAAGAAAGCCCCCTTGCCTATCATGGCACTGCTTATTTAAAAGGCTTTGTCTATGTTATCGGAGGATTTGACAGCGTGGATTATTTCAACAGCGTCAAGCGGTTTGACCCACTTAAGAAAACATGGCAGCAGGTTGCACCCATGCACTCGCGGCGCTGCTACGTCAGCGTCGCCGTTCTCAACAACTTCATCTACGCCATGGGAGGGTTTGATGGATACATGCGCCTCAACACAGCAGAACGGTACGAGCCGGAGACGAACCAGTGGACGCTGATTGCCCCCATGCACGAGCAGAGAAGTGATGCTAGTGCCACCACGCTGCATGAGAAGGTAAACGGGCCAGGAGATTACGGAAAGCAGTTAAGGTTGAAGTATGGCACGCAGGACAAGGAACCAAACAAACGTCAGCGCACAGCATTACACAGCGAGCAATTGCCTGTCCTTTCATATGGCACGTATTGGGGTAGGGACTTTCATAGAGCTCAGCCTCCTACTGGGCTGTGTACCTGATAAACACGGCTACCGCTCCGAGCTCATCCTCTAGATAGAGAAGAGGAGCTGTGGGAGCAGGAAAGGTAACAAATGCTGCCTTTAACGTGATGAATCATTTAGAATAACGATGAAGAAAGTTCACATAAACCTTACTCATTAAATCCTGGAGCTGCAGTTACAAAGCTCTCCAAGAGGCAGCAACGTACTGGTGCGGCAGAGATGAAACCAGGAGTGGTAAACCCCTTCCAGAGCCGGTATTACCAATAGCCCACCCGCTGCTGGACGGTACTGTTCCTGGCCACAGGTCAAACACCATGCCTATCTGCTTCACGCAGTTCAGGAAATGAAGCGTCTAAATCCTGCTGGCCTGAATAACTCGCTGCACTTTTATTTCAAACCCAGGATGCCAGGACCATTCCCATTAAAAAAAACAAATCAAACCAAACCTCCCCAAAAATCCACCCACGCCATTCATTTTCTCTTCATGTTCTCTCACCAAGAATGTAACTGCCCTGCTCACATTTTTTTTTCCCCTCCTGTAAACAGGTGTATATATGTGGGGGGTTCAATGGAAATGAATGCTTGATCACAGCTGAAGTGTATGATGCCACAACATATCAATGGACCTTTATAGCCCCAATGAGAAGCAGAAGAAGTGGAGTAGGTGTGATTGCGTATGGAAACGAAGTGTATGCGGTAAGGGAGAAGTGGTACCTCTGCAGAACACTACCCAGTGCTTGTATACTTACTTTTGATAATCCGCATTTCCTAGATTTTCAGGCTGGCCATTTGCTCATAAAGTGAGATTTGGGGAAGAAAGTCAGAGCCAGGATGGTTGATATGCCTCCTGAGAATATTATCACCTGCACACTTTTTGTAATGAACAATGTGTGGACAATTTTTAAGCAGCTGGAGGAAATAAATTACTTTCTGCTGCTGCTAACAGCATTAGCAGCACAGAACATTTGCTTCGTCCTGTTTATCCTACCCATGTATTGCATTTAAACTCTGTGAAATCCGACAGTTGCACAAAATACTTTTGGAAGCTCCAGCAAGAACAAGGGAGCAGCCTGCAATAAGCAAGCATTGCGTTTTGAGATGGCATGCTCTTGGCAATGCTCAAACTGAAGTCAGTGAGGCAGGACCAGTTCCCATCTTACTTGTGTGCGGAACGATTGCGCTCACACAGCGGGTGAGGAAAGGCCTATTTCAACTCCGTACCTTTGGCATTCACAGGTAGGAGGATTTGATGGAGTCAACCGGCTTCGGAGCGTGGAAGCTTACAACCCCGTTGCCAACACATGGCGCACAGTCCCCACCATGTTCAATCCTCGCAGCAACTTTGGCATCGAAGTGGTGGATGATCTTTTGTTTGTGGTTGGCGGCTTTAACGGTTTTACTACCACTTTCAACGTCGAGTGTTACGATGAAAACACTAATGAGTGGTACGATGTTCATGACATGAGCATATACCGTAGTGCTCTGAGCTGCTGTGTGGTGCCAGGTCTATCTAACGTTGGGGAGTACGTTGCCAGACGAGACTGCTACGTGGACAACTCTTCAAAGGAAGTCAGGTTCACTTCTTCAGCAAGTAGCCTGCCTGTATAAACAGCTCCACTTAGCTAATAAAGTCTTCTGAGCAGCAAGCGAATGCATTCACTTATTCTAAAATAAAAACAATTGATACGGGCCAAAAGAATAATTAGTACTTAAAACATTAAAACTACAGCACCACTGTATTGAGTTTGCGTGGCAAGGTTTTAAGTAGCGGGGGAGCTGCAGGGGTGGCTTCTGTGAGATGCTGCTAGAAGCTGCCCCCGTGTCTGGCAGAGCCAGTGCCAGCCGGCTCCAAGACAGACCCACCGCCGGCCAAGGCCGAGCTCATCAGTGACGGTGCCAGCGCTTCGGAGATAAGAGAGTTAAGAAGGGAAAATAAATGGCACACAGCAATTGCGGCAATCTCAGGGGAGCGAGAGTATGTGAGAGAAACAACTCTGCAGACACCAAGGTCAGTGCAGAAGGAGGGGGAGGAGGTGCTCCAGGCGCCAGAGCAGAGATTGCCCTGCAGCCTGTGGTGAAGACCATGGTGCGGCCGGCTGTGCCCCTGCAGCCCGTGAAGGTCCAGCCAAGGTCAACCCACCACAACCAGAAAATGTGTATCAGCCACAGCCTACATAGCAACTTAAAAAATAAAAGGTAAAACAGAATGCTAGAGAAATAAAAGGTTTATTTTCATTAATTCACTTATTACAATAAACTTTAGTACAGTGTATTTAAGGTAAAGAACATTACAGTAGGATTTGTTTAAAACAGCCTATACACACATACTACTTTACCTTACTGGAAGTAAGTACAGGAGTGCTGCTTCCCCAAGCAGTCTGTTGAAGTCTACATTAATATCGACAGGAGAGTACAGCTGCCATGATCCACAGCGACATGGACCTATGAGGAGTATCTGACTATTAATGGTCTTCAAACATCTCGTTAGTTCCACACTTTACATTCATATTACTAATACGATCGATCCTCGGGAGCACCTGTTTTATCAGACTTCCACTCAGGACTGTCAAATTAGAGATATGATTGATACCCTAACATAATGTGGACATAGCTGAAAATAAATTTAAGCCATAAACCACTTATTTTAAACTTGCTTTCTTAAGCCCATTGAATGTTACAACATACTATTACAAGCTTGTGTCAAAAATAACCTAAAAAGTTGCAATTCTTTGTGACTCAGTTTGTCAGTAATGATCAGTCTATTCCATGACACACAAGTTGAGCCAATAGTTCCGATTTTAACATTTACTGTAATGGAGAAAAATTATATTGGAACCATATAGCAGAATGCTTGGCATAGATATTCATTATGCATGCTGAAAAGTTGGCATGTTTTCTTCACTTCTGGAGTGGTATCCTACTATGTGCAAGAGAAAGTCTTATTAAAAATACATACAAACCCAGCATACGAACAGAGTATTTAGGTAGTTATAAAATATTATGTACATGTATGGCACCTAGGAAATACTACAGTGACTGCTGAGCGCTAGGCAGGATGTGTCCTAATCCACTAATACTTTGAGCAGAAAGACAGGACATGAAACATGCATTTTGTGGCATGTATTCAGTACCAGTATAGAGGTATGATTGTTATGAGGAGGAGAAAATACTCCACCTGATGTTCTTTTACATTAGGAAGGCCAGAAGTCAGCCTTCTAATACTTACTGAATATACACTATGATCTTACTGACATTTAACTAGCCACTATAAACACACTGAAGGAACTCCCAGGCTTTGTTTACAGGATCATTTTATAAACACCCAGCAAGCCACGGCAGTCAAGGGCCACAAGGAATTTGTTATGTGATTCACAGGTTAGTGGGCTAAATTACAGCCAGAGTCAATAATGCAATTCTTCTGAACACCTACATGTGATACAATGGATAGTTAAGACTTGTCAGTTAAAAACCGTGCGCAATGCAATTGGTCCACTTGAAGTCAAGGCTAAAAAAAACCCCAACTACTTAAAAATTCCATAGAATTGGCATAGCAAAACTTAGAGCAAACTGGTGCTGTTCACAGTGCTCATCACTCACCATGCAAACAGAGCATACAGAGATATAGTGCATCACATACAGAATCATGGCTGGCATTCACAAGTTAAGCTGTCCAGATGCCAAGCTGTTTTGACATTGACTTTGAGTGGAATGTTTTTAGCAAACTATACAGCTTGTATGTCAGCCAAAAGTTCTCATGGTAAGCGCAGTATCAATTTTGCTTAGAAAAAGACAGCAAGTTTGTTCTTGCATCTAACCTTGTTGCATGCTGCCACATGTTAAACTATTTAGTTCACATTCCAACTGAAATGATAATCTTGGTATTTCTCCCTAGAAATTCTCCAGATTTGCTGACGGACCACAAGAGGGCTTTAACAGAGCTGTGGTGGCCTGACATACTACCATCCTTCAACTGCTTATTAAAAATCCCTACAGCAAAGTCAGTGGGATGGAGTACATAAACTCTTCTCAGCTGCTTCTGTGCGAAGTCTGGTAAAGTATCTTAAATTCAGCTCCCATAAATTTAGGTTAAATCAATGGACTTAGTACTAGAGCTGTGAGGCATTTTCACACTTCTATTCACAAACCCTGCTGCAGGGGCAGTAATTTTTAAGCTACTCCAGCCAAATCTGCAAGAGTTCTTGGGCCAAACTCCACTGATTAACCCCTTGCTTACAAGCCTGCATGAGCTGATTTGGTAACAGTCACTTCTGAACATCAGTCTTAAACTTGAACAAGCTGACCTATTTCCTCTCTTGCATTAGGCCAGCATCGTACAATTTAATCTGCCCTAACAATCCAACAGGCAAATAAAATACAACACAGTTACCATATATGAGTAAAGTGAGACTGAACTGTTAAGATTTTCAAGGCGCTTTTTTTTTTTTAACAAGGCTAGATTATTCTGTTACAAAAAGACAAGTTATAGATCTCAAAAGTGGCAAGTGAACTGCAAAGTGAAGCATTAAGGATGTACACATCAGAGAAACCTTTACACACTGTGTGGTTGAAAGACTTACCCAGTGTCTCAGATATGATCTAGGTTGCCTGCTGAATTGGAAAATGAGAAGTATCAGCTCAGAAAGCTAAACAATTAAAAAAGAAACAAAACAAAAAACCAAACTGTTTAGAAGTTCTTTTGCAAAGAAACTGCCCACATCAAAAACACCAGCAAATCATCATATGAACCGAAGACAGTAAATAGATTCTCCAACAATGTTTGTCTACACAAATTTTGGAACACCCTGCTTACTCCTTCCTTTCCCTTCCCTATAATCCTGAGTTAGGTTGCATGTGAAAACCTGGAACATTCAAATGAAGGGAAGGATGGGGAAGAAAAGGAGGTAAGAAAGATGCACTGAATCCACTAGTAACCTAAACTGTCCTGGAGCTCTTCAGATCAGGGAGAAGGAGTGTTCAGTAGGACAGTTAACTGAGGCAGGGATACTCTAAAGGAAATATTCCACATTCAATTCCTTGGGAGTACAGCAGTAAGCTAACCAGAGCACTGATTTATGTAAAGCACCTCAAAATCCCAAAAAGTACTTAAATCAGCTTAAATCTTACTGCCACAGTAAGTGGGGAAATGCAAATATTTAGAGACTATGACAACTCAACTATCTCACTTCAAGAGGAACACGAAGGGCCGATTCGTTAAGGAGCACTGCAGCACAGCTACTGGAAGTTTCTAGGGAAAGTATACTGAAGGCAAAGGGTACTGATTGTCAAAGACAGGCTGGAAACAGGGGGTTCTTCTAATCACTTTTTCACTAGAATTAAAACGTGTGCAACATTTGAGAAAGCATCTACAAGTAGCTCAGGTTTCAATCTATTACTGTGAAATAATCTCATTCTTACTAATCCACATTGATAGAAATGAATAGTCAATGTTGGTGAGTGGCTACTTTGCTGGTTTTCACTCCTTTTATCAGGCTGATTGTTGACCCAAGTTTCTAATGAAGCTGTCAAAGACAAACTCGAAGCATCCTCAGATATACCTGAAAAAAAAAAACCCTACTGCCTCGAGTTCTCTGTTTTACCAAGTGTCTGATGTTCTACCAATCATCCATATATAAACTCTGCAGCCTTTCCAGTACAGATACAAAATATTTAATACACATAGAAACATCCTGAAGTAATTTTATAAAGAAAGATTGTGCTTTTGTTTTCATATATAGTTAGAACTATTGCACTTGCCTCCAACTTGGGAAAGGTAAGTACACTAACACCAAATATATGTGAAATTTAGTCACTGAGAAGGAGAGAATCAAAGGAATGTCAATATATAAGTGCAAATAAAACAGGTGCTTTCAAGCACACACAAATGTAACCACTAAATTATTAAGATAGAGATCTTTGATTTTCAAAATAGAACTGTTAGAGACTACAGAAACCCTTGAAAACAAAGATCTGAAGAGAGAAATAACAGACTTAATGTTCCCAGAGATATTTCACAGCCCGTTACAGGCTACAGTTTTTCCCTGGGCACCATTAAGTAATATTGTTGGATTCACATAGTTTCTCAACTCCCATCCATCCTCAATTTCTGAGCTTCTTAATTTTCAATACATTAAAAAAATGCTGTTTTTATGCATCAAATCCAATCAACGCCCTCGCCTTATAAAGACATACCAAGCCTAACAAAATGATTTAGCACAGTATTTCCTAGATTCATCAGGAGTGATATTCCAGAAACTAGCACTCAATCTGCGAGCGTGGCATTCTCCGTAAGCTCAGGGAGTGTCGGTGTATTTCCTGCATCTGCCTTTCCTGCATTTGCCTTATTCTATCTTTTTGCCACATCAAATTTTGTGGCATAGGGTATCTTTGTGTTCCCTGCAAGCACCTGAAGGGAATTCTCACATGGCAAGCTGTTGCTCTGCAGCGAGGCTGAGGCATAGGAGGCAGAAGCATCCAGCGCTTTCTCTCAGCACAGTAACGATAGGCCTCTTTCCTGTATTGCTTATCAATATCATCGCTGTTCTTCCACCCCCCAATTATGAAAACATCATCTTTATAGTAACAAATAGCTGCTCCTTCAATGCTAAGAACCTCTGGGGGTAAACTTTCAAGTATTTCATCTGAGGCCCTGCCAGAGATCTTTATCTTGGCTTCCTCGTTATCTATAGGGTAACTCTTGGGGCAACATGATGCTGTATGGTAAAAGTTTGTGTTAGCAACGGACATCTGAAAAGAGCAATAATTATCAATGAGTGGCAGAGACTCCACATCCTGCCATTGTCTTGTTTCAGCATCGTATCTGATAATAACTGCTCTCAATCCATCTTCGCTATCACTGTCAACTGGAGTACGAGCAGCAACATAAACAAAACGGTCTTCTACAGAAACAGCTTTGACATCACGAAGAATCTTTGGTGCTGACTCCAGGTTAAGCCATTTGTCTTGCTCGGGATTATAAATGGCCACATCTTTAAAGCCAGGACTGAAATTGCCATGTCCACCAATACTGTACAAGTTTCCTTTAACTTCAGTAAGGCCAAAAGAATGCTTTCTGGTTATTAGATTTGAGACTTGCTCCCAAATATTTCTGTTTGGATTGTACCTTTCTACAGTCTTGGCAAACCCTGGTTCCATGGAGCCAGCCACATAAACATAAGATTCTGTCACAGCAACAGCATGCCCATCAAGATGATTATGTATGTGCGGTAAGTTTACCCACCTATCTTCATCGATGAAATACCCTACGCACTCACTCAAGTAATCTCCTCCCTCCGATACACCACCAATCACCATAATGACGTCCATGTTTTGTCCAAAACGCGGCAACAATGCTACAGGACAAGTGGAATGTTGTAGATTACCAGACTGCAAGTTCTCAGACCGCAAGGCATGACTCTCCACAGCTTCAGACACTAGTTTAACACAGGCTTCATTGCTTGATACCAGCTTTTCAGATTTGACGTGGCGAGTAAGGTAAGTAGGTTTCATCTGAGACAATCTAAGCAGTTTAAAGAGATCTTCAAAGTACCTCTCTCTTTCCTCAGGATTTTTCTGAACCCACTTCAAAACAGTCTCAAAAAGGATTTCTTCTGAGTCCACTGTGATCTCTGAGTCCGAGAGCCAGTCTCGGATGAGGTGAAAGGGTAAAGTGTAGAACTCCTCATCTTGGATAACTCTGTGGAAGTTTCTCCTGATCATATCCTGAGCTTTGAGGGCCAGCTGATTCAAGGAATACATGTGGGCTAAGCTGTGAACTGCCACGCAGTTGGAGAGGTTGAGTTTCTTCTTCAGAAACTCTCCGCAGAACTCTTTTAACCGGGTCAGTAGAAACCTGCAGAACAAACGAACAGGGGTGACGCTGCGGCCCAGCTGCCGCCAGTCTGGTTGCCGCCTGCCCCCCGGGCCCCGCTCACCTGTCGGCCATCTCCAGCACCTCGTGGACGTTGCCGGGGCTGACGCGGATGGTGCCTGTGTACATGAAGCCGACGACGGCCTCCACCGTGTCAGGGTCGGGGCCGCCCTCCGAGCTCCACTTCTGCAGCTCCACACGGCCTGAGCGCGATTCCGCAAAGCCCCCCGAGAGCAGCGGTGTGAAGTACTCGGTCGCGGCGGCCAGGACGGAGCGGTGCGCTCGGTACTCGCGGGCCGCCCCGGGCCGCCCGCCACCGAAGGCCAGAGTGATGTCGCAGTAGAGGCCGTGGCGGCGTTGCTCATTCTGTCGCCAGGCCAGGTCGGAGCAGTGCGCTGGACACCCGAACTCCTCCGCCTCCGCCTCCCCATCCACCCCGCCGCCACGCGGGCTCCCGCCCTCCGCCTCTGCCGCTGGCGGGCCGGGACCCGGCTGCGGCTGAGGGGAGGCCGCAGCCGCCGCCATCCTGTCCGACATGGCGGGTTGCAGCCAGTGCGCCTGCGCGTAGGGCGCCGGCGGCGCGCGTGCCTGCGCCGTGCTGCCCCCTGGCGGGGAGGGGACGCCGCCGCCGCAGGTAAAATGGCGGCCGGGGCGCAGCGCGGGGGGGTTGGCACATGTGCAGGGCCCGCGGCGCCCCGTCCCTTCAGGCCGGGCCGCCGTCACCTGGGGCCAAGGGGATGTGACCGAGGTGAGTGCCCCTCTCGCTCCTCAGCGAGCAGAGAGGGCGTTTGGGCCAGCACCGCGGCAGATGCACCAGCGCCCCCCCCGCCCCAGCCTGCCCGCTCAGGCGAAAGGCGGGACGGGGGCAGGCGGTTCCCGCTCCCCTCGCTCCGCGGAGCGCTGCTGCCCGGCGAGCGCGAAAAACCCGTCAGGAAGGAGCTGCTGGGCCTGCCCCAGGCAGGGGTTGAGGCCTGCCCTCTCCCCGGATGCTGCTCCGTTTTGGGCTCGCCCTGGTGCTGTGGGGTGCGACAGCCAGAGCCCCTGTCAGTGATCCTTGCGGTGTAGCAGCAGGGAGCGTGCTATGCGCCGTGTAGGCCCAAAGGAGGGGATTGCTTTGCCACACTGCCTAGGTACCAGAGACCAGAAGTACATGTATAGTTTTATTTAGAACCTTGAGCTATCCTTTTGATTATTTTTCTCCTCAACATCCCTCCTCAAGGCAAGGCCGCAGGGAAGGGACTTTACATGAGGTATTCATTTACTCCAGCTAAGGTATGCTTTTTTTTTTTTTGTTAACCGGGGTAAAGCAAGCTGTAGTTGGTTATTTCAATGTGTACTATACTACATGATACAGTTCTCCAGTTCTTGGATACTGCTATATTAATTATAATTACTTTCCTCCTTTTTCTTCTCCCATTTGCTAAATTTCATCTCTATAGAGCCTGAACCATGATAGATTAAGTCTGTATGTAAGGTTGTGGTTTTGGGGTTTTTTTTTTTCCTCCTTCTCTTAATGAAAAAACCACCATGAGAGGAACAACTGCTCATAGGTTTGTTATTTTTATAAACAACTGTTTCTCAGCTTGTCACACATTCCATCAGACACAGTTTGGGATCAACTTTTACACACCAGAAGTGGAAGATGAACAAATGTGTAGTGTATCATTTATTTGAGTTAGGTTCCAATACACAGACAAGTAGGACACTGAAGGTGTTACTGAGATTATTTTTGCATCTGCAGATAACATGAGTGACATTTCATATACCAGCAATCTAATAGTACATGAGAAGTTGTTTGCATAAATACAGACACTGGAATACATGTAGTTTCACAGTTTTAACAGCAGTATGTTACAACTTTACACTTTAAATTACTACACCAGAGTTTGAGTAACATTGGTTATACATCAGCAGTGGTCCCACTATTCAGGATACAATCAAACTGAAGATGAGAACACAGTAAACAAACTGAAAAACAAACAACAACAACAAAAAGCCCAAGTCATGGCTTATGGGAATGATGGGTACTTTCCCCTCTCTTGGGAAAAGTTACTGCTTGTTACCAGACTGCAAGCTCAATAAGACTGCACCTATGAGCAAAACTCCCCTTTCAAAACCCTTAAAATCTTTTCTGGAAACAAAATGAAACAAGAGTAGGAAAAAAAAAAGGGTGAGACACAGTATTAAATACAGCGGGTAACATATGGAATATCACAAGTTTTGTTTTTTATTAGATTAAATTTCTATTCTTACAAAACAGTTGCTTTGCACAGTTTGACCAGGCAGCTCAACGTCTGTATACCAATGGCCTTTATACATCAAAGTCCCATTTGTGGCTGTCCCCTGTGCAGGCTTCTGTCTTTTGAAGGGGCATTCTGAGGCAATACTACAGGTTCTTACATAGTCATGTGCTCTGGTAAAACATAGGATATGTCATCCCATGGGTGACGGTACAGACCTTGCTTCAGTCTCTTCTGATCTAGATAGTGTCCTAAAACAAAAGTGGTTTATGTTACAAGGTTTTTGCTCCTCCTCCTAGTCTTACTTTGCCTTGAAACAACTTTGATTTCTGTACTCCTACAACTAGCATTTTAGACTGAGTCCCCAGAGTTCATATGACTCATGTTCATGGTGGCAGGGGCAGCCCCTAGGAGGAAAGGGGCAGAAAGATGGCAAACTTACCAATGAATCCCATACTCCTGCCCAGTACAAAGATGCCATTAAGAGCTCCTATATCAATATATTCATCTGCTTCTTCCCTGCAAGAGAAAAGAAATTCAGCAGTTCCTCATAGTGATCTATTTAAGGAATCAATCTTAGAAAGGCTGAGTCTGCTCTAGTGCCAGTAGCAAGACTGAATTCATGTGAAAGCTTCCTTCCCCCAAGTTGAGGTCACATGTCCTTCACAACGTGCTTTTGAAATTCTGGCCCCAGATGAACTGGCAGTATGGCTCCCATTGTTTTTATAGGACCATAACCTAAAAGAAACCGCCTGCTACCTCCTTACCGTGTGAAAGAGCCACAATTCCTGAGTACGTCAACAAAGGCAACTCCAATAAAGCCATCTACGTTCAGGATAAGATTTGGTTTCTGCAGGAAATGAAAACACACCCCAATAAAGACATTAACAGTGGCAAATGATATGCACCTGGCAACTTCCATCCTCAAGGGTGATTTGAGGGTTGCCCATAATTGTGGGCACACAAGCCTAGCCATAGAGAAGGCCGTTCAGCAGCTTGAGCAAGAGCCATGCTTAACGCGAATGATGGAAAACCAGCTCCAAACAGCGGGCCTGCATTTGGTTCAGACCACAGAGATTATCAGCCGCAGCCCATCATGTGTGCTAGCTCTGCCTCAGATTTAAAGAATACAGCAGTTCCAGATTGTACTGGGTTTGCATGGCAAGATTTTGGTACCGGGTGGGCTGCAGGGGTGGCTTCTGTGAGAAGCTCCCAATAGGGCCAGTGCCAGCCAGCTCCAAGACAGACCCTGCTGCTAGCCAAGGCCGAGCCCATCAGCGACAGTGCCTCTGAGATAACAGAGTTAAGAAGGGACAAAAAACCCCAGCATGCAGCAATTGCAGACAAGAGTGAGAATACATGAGAGAAAACAACTCTGCAGACACCAAGGTCAGTGAAGAAGGAAGGGAAGGAGGTGCTCCAGGCGCTGGAGCAGAGATTCCCCTGCAGTCTGTGGTGAAGACCACGGTGAGACAGGCTGTGCCCCTGCAGCCATGGAGCTCCCTGGGGGAGCAGATCTCCACCCGCACCCGGGGAGGGCCCCACACCAGAGCAGGGGGTTGCCAGAAGGCAGCCGTGACCCCATGGGCAGCCCACGCTGGAGCAGGCTTGTGGCAGGGCCTGTGGCCCCATGGGGAAAGGAGCCCAGGCTGGAGCAGGTTTGCTGGCAGGACTTGTGACCCCACAGGGGCCCAGGCTGGAACAGTCTGTTCCTGAAGGACTGCTCCTTGTGGAAGGGACCCAGGCTGGGGCCGTTCATGAAGAACTGCAGCCTGTGGGAAGGACTCATGTTGGAGAAGTTCATGGAAGACTGTCTCCCGTGGGAGGGATCCCACGCTGGAGCAGGGGAAGAGTGTGAGGAGTCCTTCCTACGTGGAGGAAGGAGCAGCAGAGACCACGTATGATGAACTTACCACAACCCCCACTCCCCACCCCTCTGGGCCACTCTGAGAACAGGGTGGGGGAGTGGAGTAAAACTGGGAGTAAAGTTCAGCACGGAAAGAAGGGAGGGGTGGGGGAACGTGTTTTAGGATTTGGTTTTAGTTCTCATTACCCTACTCTGAATTTGACTGGCAATAAATTAAATTTCCCCAAGTTAAGTCTGTTTTGCCCATGACAGTAACTGCTGAATGAACTTTCCCTGTCCTCATCTTGACCCACATGCGTCTTGTTATACTTTCTCTCCCTTGTCCAGCTGAGAAGGGGAGTGACAGAGCAGCTTTGGTGGGCACCTGGCATCTAGCCAGGGTCAACCCACCACACAGATATACTGCAGACACACAGATAATGTGTTTTGGTTTGTTCATCATTGTCCAAGTGTCCAACAAATGTCTTCAGCCTTACTAAACTGTAGTTGTACTTGGCCTGAAGTCTACCATAGAAAAACAAAACTCCAGCAGCAATTTATGAAGCATTGCAATTAAAATACTGTATTAACCCCATGTCACTTGTCCCCCAGTAAGAAAAAGTGCCAAAAGGAGATAAATACTAGTAACATTTCACCTTGGAAGTTGTAATTTTTTCTACTTCAAGTGCATAGTCCAACAGTGGGGTGGCAGGGAAATGCTGCTTCACGTAGTCTTTAAGAATCTGAACTCTCATGTCCGGGTTATTTATCTGCAAGTTAAGAACACATTACACTCACTGATATTGCCTCTTGCACAGGTACTTGCCATAAACTTTACTATTTGTACGTTTAGCATTTATAAGTCCTGAGAATTTGGTCAATAACTGCCTCTGAAAGTTGCTAATTTTCTTTCCTTCGTCTTTTTTCCTCTCCCCCTCTGCTCTAAAAAAACCAAACCTCCAGTCTGTACTAATGCAGTTTTCTTACCGATTTGACTCTGTGTCCAATGCCCATGATCAGCTTCCCTTCTTTCTTCATCTTATTCACAAACTCCATAGGGATAATCCCACTGTCAAAGGCTTTGCTGAACATTTTAGCTGCAGCATCCAGTGCTCCACCAAACCGGTCACCCTGGGTGCAATACAGAAAGAGAATTATAGGAAAGGACTCCACAGTTAAGGTGCAAAACAAGCACCAGATTATCTTCCCCATCTGCCTTGCCTATCAGTGTGGCATTCATGAAACTCAAGTCAGGCAGGCACCTGAGATGAAGCATCCGTTTATAACTCAACACTAGTGTCAGTATGTAGCCAATACATCTCTGCTAGAGACAGAGTGTCAGGGGAAATGCAGTCTAGAGTCTTGTTTTATTCACATTTTGACTTTGCAGTGTTGGAAGAGACTAGGCAACCAGATAAGGACAATGCTGACAGCAATTTGGCCTCTACTAAATAATTCTAGACTCAAGAGACAACATCAAAACCTTAAATTAATAGTAATAAAACCTGGACAGAGTAATGAGTAGCGAAGTTAAATCTTCTGGAGATTAAGTACTTACAATAGTAAGAAGGCCTGAAGTGAGACTCGAAACAAGATCTTTTCCAGCTCTTGCACAGACAATGGTGTTGTGGGCTCCAGATACCGCAGGCCCATGATCTGCTGTTACCATCAAACACATCTCAATGAACTGGCAGGCATACTTCGGTAACCTGAGCAAGGAAGAGACTGAAGTCATTTACTGCAAAGAAAACTGAAGAACAAGACACTTGGTGTTATACTGGACAGTGACTTTTGTTTTAGGTGTAGGCTTGAAAGAAGTACAACAGATAAAGGGAGCTGTAGGGACACAAAGCCTATCAGTGCATCCTAGTATCTTTCTCAGAGATGAGATTTTTATTCCGTTTCTACAGGAGTTGTTTAGCTCAGAGCTGAGGGTCAGTTTTGTATGCTGAGTTTGCACACACTCAGCTGACTAATCACTGAGCTCTGTGGGTCCCCTTGAGGGAAACATAAGACTGTGCTACAGTTCTATTCATCCTGTTCTGCTGAGCCAGAAATTACAGCTAGTGCCAAGACTCTCTCTGATGAAAGCATGATCAGATGAAGGCAGTAAACTTCTGCCATTCAGAAGGTTCCCTATAGGCTGGTTAGCCAGTGTTTGTAAACTTCCCAATCTCTCCAGTCGAGGTGACAATTATAAGCAAGTAGTCATAGAGGGTGAAGCAGACTTAGAATAGAGAAGTTTCCTCAGTGCACCACAAAACGTGTGGAAAACCTTATCCCAAGACTAAAACACATCGTTTGAAGGCTTGAAATGCTGATGTGGTCTCAGAGGAGGGGATATAGAGATGACACTTCCAATGAATCTACATTCACAAAGGAATCCTGGAGTTACTTTTGTGCTTAAAGTCTATCAATAAACATGCAAAACTTCACGCCAAAGAATTTGGGAGCTTTCACAAAAGCTGCCTCACCTCCTTTGAAACCAGAGCAGGCCCAGAACCCCTCCAATTCCCATCTCTTCTTTGAAGACCTCAGTGATAGGCATCCCAGCATAAATCAGTTCCTGACCTCTCTCGTCACAGATGCTTGTCATAAAGGAAGCTGGTTTGCGGATCAGACCCAGCTCCTGAAATAACAGCATAAAGATGGGATTTTAAACAATCCACATTAGAAGCAAGGGGCAGTAGGAAGCAGAGTGGTCAAACAACAATGCCTTAAGCTTGTGCTCAGAGCAGCTTCCACAGATGAAGTGCGAGATAGAACCCCGAGGCAACACCGTTATTGCCATAAGCATCCAGAATCACAGCAAACATCCTGTCTGGTTTCTAAGGAACCAAAAAGCAGGTAAAACAGTACAGCTCACCCTTGCCCAGGAGTAATCCATTGGCACAGTTGGAGGAGGCACTTCCTCAGCTGGTTCAATCACTCTTTTGGCCACAAGATCCTGGTAGACAGACCTAGGGAGAGAATCCATTTATTAACGTCAGTCCTTTTAAGACCACCTCACTTGTATCTCTTAATCTAGACCTTAAAACCCCAGACTGAATAGAAGTTGCTTTCCTTAAGCAGAAATATATTCTTTTATCAGGCTAGAATCAGTGCCCTAACAGTTTTTGTCCCCTGCTGAAGGTGCCCTGTTAATGTGACTCACTGAATGACCTCTCCCAGCTCATCAAAACTCCGGGGAACAAACACACCAGCTTCTTTCAAAGCTTGATTCTTTGCAACAGCAGTTTCAGAAGCCTGGTTGGCACAAGCTCCTGCGTGGCCAAACTGCACCTACAAACAAGAGAGGAGACAGCAGTAAGGGATATAAGTTGTTTACCTGCAGAGAGTAAAACAGAATAGAGAACTGACTAGGAAACTAGTGACAGAGGAATACCAGTGACTGCACATCTGCCTTCTTATTTGGACTAACAGAACTCTTGGTTGCAACTGTGATCAGTACTGCAAAATGCAGGGCATTTTCTGATATGGAATCACTCTAGGGAGACAGAACATCAATGGAAGAACCTGAATTCCCCCACTCTCCAGAGCTGCCTAACATGCATTTTTCCCATTCCCACTCCAGAGGCAGGCAGCTATTAGAATCTGTTACATTCCCTGTGATCTTTGGGCTGCCTTTAAAAGTATGCAAAATCCCTTGGAAATCTCCAGTGGCGGACTACAGAAGCACAATAAATATAAATGGTAAAAGCTTTTTAACTTTGGCATGGTAAGTTGCTACTGGCAATTCTGGAAGGTTTAGGCACAGTGAGAGAAGTTGGCTTTTTTCTTCCTGTTGTGGATATATACTTACTTTGTGCATTCGTCCCCATTTTTATACATACCTCTGAAGAGAACATGGTAGCACAAGTACCAATACACCAGCACACCACTGGCTTGGTGATACGACCTTCTTTAATACCCCTGCAGATCTTGTACTCTTCTGTGCCTCCAATCTGCAGAAAGAAAGAGTGCTGAGATGGTTCAAAACTTGGCACTTTTGTAGAAACCAGCTGAGAGATGCACATGGAAGCATTAGTTGGATGATTTTTTTTTCTCCTTTTTCATTGAGTAACAGCTGAAGTCTCAGAACAAAGCCTTTTTTTTTTTTTTTTAAGTTGGGGAGACTATGCTTGTCTGTGGAATGCATTCAACTTCTTTTGATTAAAGAAGCATGAAATAAAAATTCAGACATTCAGCAAAAGTGGCAGCTATCCACACTGGTTTGTATCTGTTATTTAGCATCCTTGCAGCCAGGTCAGATGCTCCCAAGACAAAAAAACACATGGGTGTTTCTCAGATAGGAGTGAACTGGTCTCACTCACCTCTCCAAGTACTACAATCATTTTCACTCCTGGAGTATCCTCGTAACGCAAAACATGATCCATAAAAGTTGAACCAGGATATCTGGGTAGAATACAGGGAAAATGGTACAGTTGAATTTGTTTCAAACTTTTCTGAAAGAAGAAAAATTAATAGCCAACCTGCCCTTCCTCCTCCAAATTACTAACAATTCTTCTGTTGACTGACTTTAAAAAAAAAAATGGTGTCTTTGTTGAAGATGCAGACTCCTACCTGTCTCCGCCAATGGCCACTCCTTCATAGACCCCATCAGTGGTTCGGGAAATGATGTTGTTGAGCTCATTGGACATTCCTCCGGACCGTGAAACATAAGCCACACTGCCAGGACGGTACAGTTTTGATGCTAAGATATTATCCAGCATGCCTCCTGTGTTGCCTATTTTAAAGCAACCTGGTTTGATCCCACCAACCTACAAGAAAATTGGAGAAAGATGTAAAGCCCTTTAAAATAGACATGAAACCTAGGAACATTTCCTTATGACAGTCTTGTCAGTATTTTCACAAACAATGGAAGACAATAACATGACCTTAAAATGAGAAACTAACGTGCATTTTATATGACTAAAGACAAAATGGATCGTAGGATATACTTTATTCTTCAGAGAAAGCCAAGCTGAAGATAAAGACAGACAGACAAGAGGAGAAAAGGGTCGCCAGTTCTTACAGTTGCAGGTCCAATGATAGTGACTCCTTTTTTATCAGCCATCTTGATCAGTTTGCGGGTCAGGGCCTCTGGAATGCCCTCGGCAATAATGGCAATGGTGCGGATCTGCATCAAGATAAAGCAAACTGTTAGTACCCTCCAGTGTTGCCACCCTAAGGAATTCTGCAGGACAGAGAAGGCAAACAGCTGCTCTGCTCACAAGACATGATCAGCTTCTCCCTCTTGTCAGGCCTCTGAGGGGTCATGCTGTGCACTCTCATAGCGGAAGGCCCTGTGCACGCATCCGCAGTCTGCTGTGATCTTCAGAAGTCTCAATGCACTGTTCAGACATTTGGGTTTTTTTCTCCCCCTTGCACATTAGAGCAGCACTGTATTTTAACCAACTCAAAGTAATCACTCCTAACAAAGAGGCGCCGAGTTCCTTTTACACAAACTGCAGGTCCAGCATTAGAATTTGCTGTGTAACTTCGGTATCCACCTTCGAGTCTATAAGGAGTTAGAATTTAGGTATTTATCTGCTAAGTTGGAAGACCAAGCCAATTTGCTAATGCCATCACAGTTTACGAAAGACTGGTACCCTGCTAACAAGATCATCTTTCTTTTCTTGGGCTTCTTCTAGATCCCTTGCTCACCTGTGGATAATTCATTGTTTCAACAGTGCTATCATAAGCAGAGCGCAGAGATGCAAAGTTGATGAGAACATCCACCTCTGGGTGCTTCCTCATAGCATCTGACATGTTCTTGTAGACTGGGATCAGGATTTCTTTGTGGCCCCAATAGAACTTCTGCCTGTGGTCACCACTATGGAGAAGATGAAAGAGCCGTAACTCTTAAGGCTACTGGAAAGACAAAGGGATACAGTGCATGCAGACAGAGGAGTTTACAAACCCCAATTCTCAGACACCAAGACTGACTGTGAGACTCACTAGCAAGTGAGCATACATGGGGAGGGACCATACTAACAGCAGAAGGTTCTTCAGAGTATAGAACAGAGCAGCATATGGAAGGAGACGGGCTAATGGGGACAGAGGCATCCAGCAAGATGAATAAGCTCTCCCACAGTGAAGTTACCAGAGCCTCAATTCTACTCCAAGCTGGAAGACAGAATGAGGCACAGAAAGAGTAATGAATGAGATGCATGCAAAGCTGCGTTACTGGGCTGGAACAAATACCAGACTGGGGGAACAGGAAACCAGTATCTGTGGTGAACAGCCAGGACAGCAGTGTGAGGGCCAGTCAACTTTCTAATTCTGCTACAGTGAGACTCTACCCACCCTACCCCACACATGCTGAAGGAGATGCACCTAGAAAAGTTTCACTGTAGGTGTTCTCTTTTATAGATGGTAGATGCTCCGACTGGAACTTCACCGAAGTCTATACTGTTCAATTATTTCAGAGTCTAGAGATATTGGCTGTGTTCCCATACTGGTACATTTGCAACACAGCATTCCAGGTTTTGCCAGCCTGGCTTCCTCCAAAAGGTCAAGCAGAATCAGATAGTTATAGGTAGCCTTAAACTTTTAAACCCTGTTGCTTTTTATTCATTAAACTGCAACACTGCAAGGGGTTGCCACTCCTCTATAGATGTGACTATGCCTGTACTCAGTTTTAGTACCCTGAGGTTTGCACTTGCTGAGAAGGTATCACAGAGCTGCAATTATCATCAGAGCTGCAGACTAGCAGCACAAGGTACTTAATGGTCAAGAGGCCAAATTCTCTGCAGGACAGAGGTTGATTAGACATCAGCTATCCTGCATGTCTGTAAATACCAGAGAAATGAAACAAGCCTCCTACCTTTGTACGGGCTCCCATCTCACTGACTTAGCAGCAGGCCAGACAGCCACTCCTTTCCTTCTCACTACTTGCCCTGTTTGACAGGGACACCCCCCATACACACTCAAGAGGTACAATAACAAAACAGCTTATGCACAGCTGTGCTCTGGAGGTTCTTCCTGAGGGCTATCCGAAACACCCAGTAGCCTCTCATATCCCCGTTAGCTGTAGGGATAAGGTAAAAGAGGGTGAATACCACAAGGGAACTCTCTATCCCACTGAAGGATCTGCACACTTCCTGCCTGCTGAGAAACTACTGCCACTATAGGAAAGAGTATGAACAAGATGAACAGAGTTTTTTTTTTTTTTTTTAAATTTTGTTTGTCTACGTGACAGACAGACTGCTTTAGTCTATTAGCAGAGCTGCTCCGATTCTGGCTCTTATTTGGAGGGGAAAATTCCAGCTGCTGCAGGCACAAATCAAGATGTCTCAAACAAGCATGCAGCAAACAGATGGGTGGAAGAAACATTAGATAGCCTTACTGCCTCTGCTAAGCCAGTGGGCTGTTGAAGAAAGCCCAATTAGTCATGCCTGCCTTACTTGCCGAGTGAAAGAACAGTATTCGGACACCCTTTGAAAGAGCATGAAGTGGTACTTAAATTATGTGCCTAACGTTAAGCTGTTTCAACAGAGCAGCCTGACATCAATGGTTGAGGGAAACAGGAAGCAGTCTGCAAAGCCAACCTGATGGTGGGAGAGAGCATAGGAGAAGGTGTTAAAGCAGAGATGCAGACTAGGGCAGAGCTACACTAAAGAACAGCAGAGACTGGAAGGGGAGGAACCTAACAGAAGAATTTGAGGGAAGCAGTCAGAAAAATAATGCAGTCAACACAGGCTACTTACGTGAATGGATAAACCATGGCAGCTACTGAAGGTTCATCCCGGGAGCAAATATAATCAAAGTCCAGCATTCCTTGCACGGCCCGTGTCTGCATCCCCCAAATGATAGCTTTGGTGTGACGGCTGAACAGGGTTGTAGCTTTACCTGCTCAGAAAGGGGGCGGGGGGGGTGAAAGGAAGACAAAAACACATTCAAAATGTACATCCGTGCAAGACAAAAGCTGCAACTTTGCCAAATGTCTGCTGAAAATCGCTCAGACAAGCATATTCCCCTCCCTCCAAATTGAACCCAACAGGTGAACTGCAGGATGTAGTAGCCACACTGTCCAAATTAAGGAAGAAACTGTAGATGAAGCAGCATCCCCCTTCCCAGGATTCTGAACACAATAGCCAGGTTTTGGGTTTCACAAAACGGCCAAGTGCTTAATCACAGCACGGGAGCTGGTGTAGGAGAGGAGAGAGAAGTGAAAACTGCCTCTTCCTCTTCTCACATGGGCCATTCATGTTCCTCCCAGATATTTTTATTCTGCAAAGCTGAAGAGGAAGGGAACTTTGAATTTTATTTGTTTATTTGCATATGGCTTACAGTCTGGGAGAACCACAGGAGGTTTGCCTCCTATGTTCGTCAGGGCACCACAGTAGGATGATAGGAAATAAAAAGAAAAGCAGGAAATGGAGGGGACAAAGAAAGCAAAGGAGCTTTACATACTCAGCTTTTGTTTTCAGTTTTTTTTCTGATGATCAGAATCCAACACAAACCTGATAGCTCCAAGAATTTTTATATGGCCCAAAACTTGGCTTCAGGGGACAGAGTCACAGGAAAGGCAACAGTGCAGCTAGTGAGGATGGACTGTTTGTTTAAGGTATATTTACACCATTTGTCAGAGCAAAACATTGAGTTCCTCCCTTTGACTCCAGGCAGAATTAATTTTACAACTCTTAAGAACTCAGAGCTGATCCAACTGCTGATGACAACTCAGTCTACCACTAATTTCTTTTTGGCTTTGAATCAAAAGGTAAACAGCATTAGGGATTGAACAGGATACCATTCTTCTGGCTTTAACAAGAAATCAGTCACTGTTCTCTAACTCTACCTGTTCACAGTTCAAATGCGCTGCCACGTGATTTTTTATTAGGAAACTGCCTACCCTGAAAAATTCTGTTTATCTTGCAAGTGCCTGCAAGGGGGTAATATTAGTATTCATAAGAATAGGAGAATGCAGGCCCAGAAAGGTGATGCTATTTGTCTGAGACCGTACAAGGAAGAATCTGAGAGGTCCCCTTCTAATGTCCCTCCTCTTACGGTGGGGGAGATTGCTTGAAACTCTGCTTTGACCCTGATTCAGCAGTTCATTCTCCTCCAGCACAGAGCTCAAGAGAGTGCTTAAAGTACCCATAACTTCACTGAGCACAAGCTTTAATGGTTTGCTGAACTGATAAGGCAAGAAGAACATTTAGTTCATTCAGTGACTTTTCTGTGCCCTTCAAGGCTCATAAGCATGGCACCTGCACTATTTTGTTTCCTTTTGAAACAGAATGCCAGTTATTAGGCATGGTTAGCGATTCCTTCCTTTTGAAAACAAAGAGAACAGAGCTTTTCCATAAGGATTGTGGGGAGGAAGGGAAGAAAAAATTCAAGTTTGAGACGTGTCCCTCTCTCCCCCAGAAATAGTAAGTTTTTGTGCAAAGGAGTATGTGATCTGCACTTGAAAAAACAGATGAAAAGTTCATATGGTGATAGCTAAATATGCTGGGCAAGAGGGAAGGGAAGGACCAGACAACACTGCAAACTTTTGGAGAGAAAAACAGCAACAAAACCAAGAACTAAAAAAGTCAGCTGCCAGCAAGGCCAGGCACATTCAGCTAGTCACACGTGTCCTACCTGAACCAGGTCTTGAAGCTGGGATTGAATCTGTTAAAGAGAGAATCACTCATGCAACAATACGACAGAGCTGGTTGCTGCCATCCCAACAGCAGGGAACCTGCGGTGGGGTGCTGCAGCTTCCCTCCTCCCCACAGCACTTGGGCCTTGTGGGTTTTGCTTTTGTTAAAAAATAAGCAGACTGGAGCACACTCCACCATGCTTCCTCTCCAAATATCTTGACATCAAAGTTCGCATTTTGTCATCTATAACTTGCTTATCCCAGCGCAAACACATTTCAGGTTCAGGTGGCAGTTCCTTGCACTGCAAGCTCCATGGCACAAATATTTCCAATGTCTTTTTGAAGCACTGCTCAGGCAAAATTCTGTGCACAATAATTAAGAGAGCAGTAGTGGGTTTTGTGATGTGTTTCACCGGAATCAGACCTGAATCTTGCTGTCATCATGTCATACTGTTGTAAATCAAGCCAGTATCTCCTTGCATTCAAGGGAGGAGGACCAGGACATTATCACATTTTGTCCCTGACCGATTCTGCTGTTGTTTTATCCCCATACAACATGCTGTTACCCAATAAGGCTTCCAACAAACACGAGCAAAAAGGCTGCCAAAGCTCTTGCATACCACCATGCTAAAGAAGCTTCCTACAAACTCAGGAAAAACCCAGAACAACCCAAAAACTGAAAACAAAGACAAAAACCCCAACAAAACCACACAACACACAGCACAATAACCTCTAACCCTGAATGTGAGAGGAATACATCACAACTGCCACTGAACTGACTGTAGCGTGTTCACCCTGGAAGCTGCAGCATATACCAAGAAGGACTTTCTGAATACCTACACCGTTCCAGCAGCATCCCATGGGAACACCCCCCAGGTACTTAACTGGAAAGCAGGCCTCAGTTCAGCAACCGCAACACAGATACTCTAACCTGTTGTCCACTGGCCTCACATAAGGGGACATGGGAAAGATGGAGTTCTCAAACCGTGCTGTTCCCTTCAAAGGGACATCCCAGATCAAGGCAACTCTGACTCAGCTTGTGTATGAGCTAATAGTACAACAAATGACAACATTCTAAAAGCACTTAATTAAATTTAAAACAAAGATAGACAAGTACCATAAAATTGCTTCCCTTTATATGCAGAAAAAGCATTAGTCTAGTTCACATTCTCTCACTGAGAGCAGAATAGAACTGCTAGCAATGACTTCCAATGCTGGACTTACCAAGAGGTGCTGTTGGTTTTGCCTTCTTGGCTGGAGCAATATCATCTGGTTTGGACTCCGAGAAGGAAGCTGTTCTGCTGGGTGCTGGAGTCTGAAAGAGTCAGAAGCCAAGTCAGTAAGGGACAGCGTGCCAGATAAAGCCTGGAGCATGTAGGAGATGGCCACTTTGGCTATGCTAGTCTACAAAGAAAACGAAAGAAAGTTAATTTTGAGATAGGACCACTTCAGTCAAGTGAGGGAAAATTCCTAAATGACCAAGTTCCCAGGAGATGCTAGAATCACATTCTTGGTTTTGAGGGGTCACATTTTCTGCATAAGCGAGGTGGATGTTGGGACGGCCCCTCCTGATAAACCATGCAAGCAGAGTCACTTTAGTTCTCCTAGAGCTTTGTGCACATACAATGGTGGCCAAGATCTATTTCTGGCCTCAGACAGGGGAAGCTGCCTTCAGGAGGCACCTCACAAGCACTCCCTTTCACAGAAGGGAAGGAACTCACCGAAGGGCTGCCACTGGCATTGAGGAGGAAGTTGGCAGTGTGGGCTGCAGCAGGTGGTTGGTTGGGGATAGGCCGGTGGCCGAGCGCCATGCCCACAATTGCAGTCATGTGCGTCTCTGTGCCAAAGACATGGATGGGGATCCCAGTGGTCTTCCCTGTGTATGCATACAAGAACAGTCAGCCTTGTGGGAGGGAAAAGGACCAAGGTGAACTTCTGCTGAAGTAATGCATTTAACCTTGAAAAGGCTTGGCAGAAAGCACATAGAAGAAACAAGATGCAAGAGTAAAACTTACGGAAATGGTTGGTTCTTACCAACTTCTCCCATGACACGTAATCCTTCCTGGTAGTTCGGGCCTCCTCTTCGCACAAAGATCCTCACCTCATGCTCCTTCAGAGGGCCTTGGTAATCCTTAATCGCTCTCACGATGCCCTAAGAAACATAGAGGACAGGTGAGCTGGGCAGCCCGATGTTTACCCTGTCCCATCACCTCAGGAACTCCTGGAAGAGATGCACCATCAGCCTCAGCACAACATTGAACTGGGGAGAATAGCTGAGGGTTGGCAGCTATGGGCATTTGCTGATACTTCTGAATAGTCACTTACTTTAAAAGTGGCCGCTACATTGGTGAAGTTAGCAATGCTGCCTCCAATGATCAGGATTTTACCTGAGGGAAGAAACGCACATAAATAAAACTGTTTTAAGAACACAGCGTACTGTAAGATCATGAAGCCATTTAGGACATAAAGTGAAACGATGCTGCAGTTCAGACTAGCCAATAGTTTGCAGTAAGTTGTGTGTAGCAGAGCCTGGAAGATAAGAGCTTTGGACCAAGCAGAATTTTCTGACAAGAATATGTTCAGCTGCATTTTCTCCTGTCTCTGAAGCAAGAGCAGAAATCCATCGCTATTTCACTCAGAAGACAGCAATACATTAAAAGCTCTGCCAGGGACGTCTAAGCATAGTAACAGCTCAGGTTTGTTCAGTCCTCCCCGCAGCTTCACAACTGAGCAGCTTTGAAATTGCAGTGAGCAGCTTTGAAATTGCAGGTGACACTCTTACCTTCAGGGTGCTTCTCTCGTGTCATGAGGGAGAGAATAGTCTTCGCATAGTCATAGGTCTGTTGCTCACTTGGGGCTCCTGAGTATTCCCCATAGTTAGCCAGTTCATTCACCCCCCCCAGGTCACAAATGGTGTCGCTGTAAAAAAAAAAAAAAAAAAAAATTAAGAGATTAGTTATAATTCAAGTCACTATAAAAGTCTTAATAAAACATTCAAAATTCCTGGGAAAGTGGGACTTGTAACATAGAGATCATGCTGTATGCTGAAAAGAAAGCTGCTCTCCTCTTGGTACCAGTCATGATTAATCTTGTTATACTTCCTAGATATGATGGGAACTCGATGACTACCACAGCAACAATATTACCATAAGCAGCTTTCAGCCAGCTTTTTTCTTTCCAAGTCAAAAAGAAATGATATCTCAACCTCACAGAATTAAGTTATCATCTCTAAGGGACGCTACATTCCACATCTTGGTAAGAAATCTGAACAGCATCTTCATTCTGAAGAGATCCCAAGCAGTCACGGCATGGGAAAGATCTCTTTAGAAGAATCTCCTTTCCAGAAGCTGCATCAATTATTTTCTTCCAGCACTGTAAATCCACCCCCCCGCCCTGGAAACCTTGGTCCTGTTACCTGTAAACCACAGAGGCACCACCACCAGCCACCATGGTCCAGATCCTGCCTTTGGGATTAAGAATAGTAAGTTTTAAGCTGGCTCCACTCTTCGCATCCAGATCAGCAATGTAGGCTTCCTGCGGACAGAGCAGCACACAATTTAAACTTCCTTCTACACCCTTCTTTTCCAAACCAAAGGGTTCGTAGTGCTGGGCCCATTTGGACACGCAGAGCTTCCACATCTCCTCTCAACTACAACTGAGGGGAGAGCAGAACCACACACACCATTTTTGTAAGGGACAGAGACCCAGCTTCATCTCTCAGGGGCCAAGACTGAGTTGTGTTATGTGTTCTCCAAGACATTAACACTGAAATTGGACTGGGTATAGACACCTTGTGCCATTCTCTCTGTAACAATTCAAAAGGGATCAACTTGAGCATACGCTCAAATTTTGATTCTTTCTTGGGGAAAAAAAAAAAAAATCATATTCTCCAAAGAATATGTTGTCTTTATAAGGCATGCTGGCTTGTCTCTTGCTTGTCCCAGGTGAAGTCACAAGTGATTGCTATAAATAAATTTGATATTACCTCATTTGTAGAGTGCAGATCCAGAAGCAGATTTTTCCTGTTTGCACATGAAATACTTTGGAAATGCATCTGACTGTTGGTTGTGTTTCACTGATCTGTGTACTACACTGGCCTTTCCATGAACAGTGGTCTTTTCCTCCACTGCTCAACCAGCCCTGGGAAGCTCCCAGGTTTCACGGTTCTGCATACAACAGTCGCAGAATCAAATACCCCTGAACTGAAAAGTCTTGTTCTGACCTTGTGTGCAGATTGAGACCAGAGGAAATTTAAGAATCAACACTCCCATGGCTACACTGTCTGTGGCTGTGCTGCAGCCAAGAAGGTAATCACCGAGAGTGCTGTAATTTAGCTCAACATGGTGTTCCTGTATCGCAGTGTGCTTGCCTGTTGAGAAGCACTTAATTGGGAGTTCATTAAAATTCTCAAAGACACTGCCATAATAACCTTCACAGTGACTTGCAGAGGGATGATTCAGAGAAAAAAAAAAAACTAATCCTTTTAAGAGCAAATTGAGTTAAGTGTTGGCATCCAGCAAGCTACATAGAGAGAAACAGCTAAATGGATTTCCTGGCCATATTACAAAAACCTTCCCCAACTGAAGCATAATTATAATTATTAAAATGAAAAAGTCAGGACAGAAATCCTTTTGGAGACAGAACAACAGTCACCTGAAATAAGTAACAGAACAATTAAGCAGAGAGCTCTACTTCCAACAGTTTTTGAAGCTGCTGGGAGGCTACGTATGAAGCAGTGTTTATGCAACCAGCAGTATGAACCCAGGCAATTCTGAGAGGAAACAGGCATTTCTAACTTAAAACCAAAAAGTTTGCCTGCAGGCCTCTTCTTGGTCATCACTTTTCAGGAAAACAGGTGTATTAACATCTTAACTTTTTACTTTGAAGTTTGAGAGATGGTAATAATTTTCTCTGAAAAATCTGCGCGCAAGTATGAATCAGACAACTTCTACTCTACTTTCAGAAACTGCTGAGGGAGCATCAGCTGCCATGAGGCTGTCAATAACCACTGCTCCAACAAAAAAATAATGATGCGGACAGGGGACGAGCGCAGGCAAGAACCACTTAAGAAAGACTGTACAAGTGCAAAGCTTTGGCACACAGCTAAATGAAGTTAAATATAAACCTCCACTTTAAAAAGTAAATTCTGAATTAAAGAAAAGAACCGAAACAACATCCATGCGAAGATGGAAAGCAATCGCAGTTCAGAGCATGGTTAGGGGAAGGCCTAGTACTACAGCAACCCGTACACAGGCTTGCACAAGCTCTTATCATGGAGAGCAATGCCAAGGTACTTGAAACATGGCAAGAAAACCCACAAGGGAGGAAAACCTCAAGGACATACAAGCAATGAGGAATTAATCTTGTAGTCCACAACAGAGGGATTTGGGCCAGAGTGGGTTGCTACTTGCCTCTGGGTAAGCTTCCCTGCCAAAGGGAGGGGGGAACTCCACATCCCCCCATTTCACTTTGCAGATGTAGTCAGCAGTCGCATCAATCTTTGCGGCCAAATCAAGGATGTAGACACCATCATTAGTCACCACTGCATTCGGAAAAAAAAAAAAGGAAAAAAAAAAATCAATTAGCACTGTTTGTACAAAGACATGTGTTACAACTTTACTCATAAAATTTGACACCATACAGAGATCATTACAAAAACTAGTTCACCTTTGTTCCCCTTCCTCCACATTGGTCAGTTAGTTGTATTTATCAAACTCAGCAAGTTCCTTTAAGAATTAAGTAGTGACTGTGGTCATGGCCAGGCCCTGGCTCAGGCGCTGTTTTGTTCTGATCCAACAGCGCAATTTTTATGTTCTTCAGTTCTGACTTAACATCCCTTTCAATGGAATTTTTCATTTCCACCAGGAAATTAGATAACAGAACACCTGCAAGGAGTTCTCATTTTGGATTAATTTGACTAATACTTCCAAGACACGCCATAGCCACTGTTGTACTTCTTTTGCATATGCCACCTAGTATTGTTGCGAACTACATAAAACAGAGCAGGATTAAGTATACATTTCAGCATTTTAGAGCAGAAAGTCAAGCTCCCAAAAATATCTGTTACCTAATGGGTTGATCTCGAGGTATGTGAAATATAGATCTTCATAAAGGTTGAACAGACCACAGATGAAGCTAGCCAAGACGCTGTAAAACAATTTAAGACAAATTCATTTAAGCAGCCAAATATAAAGCACAGCCTGCTCTGCTTCATTTATATTAGTGGCAATCTGTAAATCTACTCTGTATTAATTTCTTCCATTCTCATTCATCTTCTCTGGAAGAAGCCTAGGTGATGACTCAAGGAAAAGACGACCTTGACGACTCATCTTAATCACACTCCACCAAACTCTGCAGAGAACACAGTTGCTCACAACTGTCGTATAGATTTTCAGTCTGTTTAATCTCACCAAGAGACAGAAATGCACCACTGTCTCTGACTGTCAGATATGCATCTTTGTCAGAATTAAGCTTCATTAGCTGGGATGGGGAAGAGACTGCAGTAAACTGTATTAGTGACAGGCTTCTTCAGCCTTTCAGTGCTGAACAATGCCATCAGTGATTGCATTATATTGGTAAAAATCATGACTCACTAAGATAACTAGCTATAGGCATCTAATTGAAGGAGATGCAGCTACAGATAAACTTGCAGCAAGTGTAGGAATAGTAAGAGAATACCTTCTTAGACTAGGCCAGAGTAAGGGTAAGTACATTTCTAACTACCAACCAGATTCACATCTTATCACCATTCCTACTAAATAAAAGAAACTCTTCTGTGCTGGCGAAAAGGATCAAAATTCAGTACATGTCTCCAACATCTCAGAGGTCAAGACTTCAGTAGACTGAGATGTGCTCCTGTCAAGTGAGGACTCAAAGCACTACGAACACTTACTTTGCATTTTAAAAGAGGCTTGGATAAGGTCAAAGAACTTGGATTTAGGATGCATGGCGTATTCTTGAGAGTAGCAGGAAGTGTAGGAGAGCAAGCTTTAGGGTGAAACAGAATGAAAGGATGCTGCACTGAAATAAAGGAGAGGAGCTTCTGGGTGGCTGGCCATGGCTGGAACCGGGCATCTGTACTTACTCCTTCTTATTTGCTGGTGCATGCTGCAGGAGATGTTTCTTTATGTCCGATTCATTGAGCTTTTCATCCACTGCCACAAGCAACTTCTGAGCTTTGGCATCAACATCTCCCACATCCACACCCCCTTCGTGGTGGAAGAGTACGTAGTCTCCCTCACGGGCAGCATATATGCACACATAGAACTCTTCCTCCTGCACAGACCCAAGCACAAAATTAGCAAGTCACACCCAGAGAAGACCCTGAAGAGGCTCTTGTGTCGATGCTGGGAATGGGGCAACTGAGCACACCGCTAAGCTTTCCAAGGAGAAGCAACACTGGAGTGGCCCAGACACTGCCCAGGGTTGTACGGACTGTGCTGGCCTGGGAGGGAGAGCGGCAGGGCCCAGAGTGCTTCATCCTGGTGAAATGTGCCAGGGACAACACCTTCCATTTCTGCAGGAAACGGCTTCCATCTTACACAACTGAAGCACAAACCAGAGTCCTTTCTTGTGTGCGCTGAAAGCACCTGTATCGTAGGTAATTTTACCCTTTCTGCAAACCGTGGCAGAGTATGAATATTTCACTGGCACAAATAGGAGATATCTCACATCAACAGTTTGTTGATCACACCCATGAGTACCAGATTCAGGGAGCAGTGAGCTGCCTTTTCCAACCAACTTGGTCCCTCTCAGGTCATCTGTAACCTCCTCCCGGTAGAGTAACAGCAACCAACGTGATTATTAGCAACCCTTCGTATGGACTAATGCTGCGCCTGCATGCAGCTCTGACCACATGCATTGACACAGTCAGCGTTAACAGCACACTCCCAAACTTCCACTTTCTCCACTCTATCAATCTGTCCAAGCCACATGCAAGTCAAAAGAGATTGAAAGGCACTTTTTAAGGCTTTATTTGGTATACTAACCTGCTTGTGAGGGACGAAGGGTTCAATCAGAAAATTCTTTAGGATTCCCTTAGCATTAGCAATCTGTAGGCAGAAAACAAGACAAACGCCAATAAATGCTTGTCCAATATCCACATTTATGACAGCATAAGGCAGGCTTCGAGAGTTAATCAGCACTGCTCTAGAATCACTTCCTCCCAAGCGCCTCCCCACTGTGTTTCCTGGGGAACCATACTCCTCCCTCTCCAGCACAGCATCAAGCACTGTCACCGCTAGATGTGAGGCTGTGCCACTCCAGGATACTTGAACTTCACAGGTTACAGGAGTCAGTCACCCTCCCCTTTTTCCTAACAGGGCAGATGGCTATCAGAATTACACCAGAACAGCTCTTCACCTCCTGTCCCAGAGACAGCACCTTTACAGAGTACTTGCTTAGTGCAGTGTGAAATGTGATGGCTTGAGCTGCTTCTTGGAGCTCTGAAAAAATGACAAGCAAGGGAAATCCTGAGCTAGATGGGAAGTGGCAGGAGCAGAGGCCTCTGCCCAGCCCTCACCCTGGAAATGGTGTCAGTGAGCATGGAAGAATAAGAGTACCCCTTAGCCTTTTCCTACAAGGCCAGACAGCTACAGCAAGGTCCCAGGAACTGTCCTGTGTAGGCACTTTCCTGCTATCCACACCAAGTCTCCTGGCTCAAGGAACACTTCTGCACAGGCCATAGGAGATACTAGCTGCTCCTGAGGGCACTGCTTCGGGAGCCAACATCATTGGTCACAAGTCCTTGGCACAGTCCTTCCTTTAGATGTGGTGGTTGTATTGTGCTAAAGAAGCAATTTCAACATCCATGATTTTCCTGATGGGCAAGCACACAAGATGCAGGTGCCTGCTGTTTCATAATGGCCTTCAGGCAAGCCTCGCTGCTCAGCTACACAGCTTGCTGCTGGAGCCAGCAGCAAATCAATCACAGTAGGGCCAAAGCATCAGTTTCCTTGAGGCAGCAGAACTCTATCAGCTCCTGAAACACAGCAGCTGGGATGGCAGGCATTTCTTTATCATTAGCCATGCAGTATCATTCCCAGGAGAAAAGATATTACAAGCTGGCACTGAGCTAAAATAAGGTCTTGAAGTAACACTCAGTCATCAGCCAAAACACACGGGCTGGCTACAATACGAGGACAATTTTATGACAGCTTTTATACCTATCTTGTTAAATCTGTCTTGGGCATTAAAGTAAAGCAGCTATGCCAGCCAGACACAGCATTTGAGCTATCAACTGCTGACTCAAGTGGAAGGGATTTTCAAAATGTTACTAATTCCTGATGACCTCCCACCACACAGGCCCTACACAGCAGACTTGGACAGCAGATGGTAACGGGGAGCACTGAGCTGTGCTCCCTATCAGAGTGTGTCATTTACCAGTGCTCATTTACCAGCGGGAAGTTCACACAGGGGACTTTGGCATCAGCATAACATGCATTTTAAACCACCGTAAGCAAGAGAAATAACTGCACACCAGCTCCTATCATATAAATAGGCAGAAAAACCAGAACAAAAGTCTTAAGTTTTTGTTGCCAAGGTGGCACTCACCGTGGTTTCTTGCCCCAGTCGCTGTTTGAGCCAAACCTTCACCTGATCCAGAGTGAGATTAATTCCAACTAGTCCAAGCTTCCCACGTCTCTTTATTAGCTGATCTGGCTTCACCACTAAACGCTACAACATTGTACAAGAGGGATTAAAAGAAAGAAGCATTAGAAAGTGATTTTGGTCAAGGAATTCTCTGTAGACAGTGAAACAAAAACTTAAATTCCGTACAGCAAATGTCCTTCCAAAATTTCTTTAATCTCCTGGCACAACACACCAGCAGGTTTTTTTTTTTTTAAGCTGTACTTTGAGAAGAGCTGCCTTATTTCTACTCAGACATGAGTATGCATCAGAGACTCAGGTGGCAGCTTGTTTTGGCTTTTTTTTTTTTTTTTAAGAACTTTGATAACTCAAAGCAGCTGTTAGGATGGGGTATATGTACTCAATTTCTGTAAAAAAAAAACCCACACTGAAAAGTGTACAGCATCCCATCAGTTTTGCAAACTGTCTTCATAAGATGCATCACGAAATTAGTATTTCTCTGTGAGCAGAGACTCATAAGGAGAAACTATGGAACACATGGCAAGCACAGTCAGATGCTTACAAAGAAAGCTCCTGCTGTCACTGTGTACTTTGCATATAGACTGGCGAGGGCCAGTGGCCATGCACATTGTAGTTTACTGACAGTGGCTCTTTAAGATACCTAGGAACAGCTTTCCATGGGTAACACACTTATCTCTAGCTTGCAAATATTTTTTTAAATTTTTTTTTAAATACAGAATGGGTACCATTCTCCTGTACAGCTGATATGTCCTGGAACTTTAGCAACTTACAGTGTAGAGTCAGAACATAACATGTTGCAGTACAGAATGCCAGTTGTGGTCTTTCTGCTGGACCCTGTAGCCCTTTCTAGCATTACAGAACTCTGCCTTAAAGGATAGATAGCATCCTTGCTCCCTTCTGGCTTTCTGCAAGTCTTTTTAGAAGCTCTGCTGATATCTTCCAGCAATTCACTCATGCACTTGAGTACGGAATGTTTAACTACTCAGTGTAGGGCTTCTAGCAGTCAGTCAGTAAAGGACCGGGAAACATTCATGTTTTACCAGCCAATGACTTAATATATTTAAGCACTGGAAAGGAGCCATTAGCTTGGACAGCTAATAAAAAGAGCTCTGAATACGTTTTCTCTACAGAAAGTGCATAGCTATGAAACACAAAGAGATATAAAAGATATTGCACAGAAAAAAAAACAAAATTAAGTTCTCCATGATGCTTTGCTTGATTGCAGGAAACCTAAGCAGTATCCTAACTGCACGCAAGAGCTAGCCATGGAGAAAGCACTCCGTGATTTCAGAAAGTAAGGGTGTGAGAATAGGGACTGACATCTCAAGAGACTCTTTCTTTGTCTGATTCAGCCTCGTTCAGCTTCTGTGTGGTTATTAGAAGCTTCTCATTTGCAGATATCTCTGCTCATGTATTTCACAGTCGTTAAAGAAATTTTATAATCAGGCACCCTAGAAGGTGATAAAACAGCCTTGAAGCAAGGCTTGTTTCTTCATCAGTGTTGCAAGTGAACGTTGCAGAGCAGCAGCAGCAGCGACCGGTCCTTCAGGAAAGATCCGGAGCACGGTTCTGCTCACAATCTGCCACAGCACGATGTGCTGTGCCTGACAGGGAGCAGCTCAGCTGAGCAGAGGCTTGTCCGGGGCTCAGACACTACAGGAAGGCAGGTCACTCCTTACCTCGCTCAGAAGCCAAGGGTGGTCCTGGGTGAGTCGTGCCCAGTCAGTGTCTGGGGTGACTCGGGCATACTTGAAGCGGTTCTGGATGGCAGAGGATGTGCAGATATACTTATACAAGAACTCCTTCCCCGTCTGCTCAGAGATGGCTTTGGCTGACATGGCTGCCTAGTCTGAATTGGCGGGGGGGGGAAAAAAAGTAATCAGGAACAGAGTCCAGTTCTCGCAGAAAACTCCCAATCACCTAGCTCAATGCAAAACCAAAGCAAATACAGAGCTGAGGCCGTGTCTCCCCATTATAAATAAGGCTATAAAACTCACCTGACAAGCGAGAACTATTCTGTGTTGCTTAAAACCTCTACCCTATTCCACTGCCCTGAACACTATTTTGGTCCAGCCTTGCCTGCAGGGAAAGGAGTAATCCTTGCAGCTTCTCCCAGGCACCACCGTGCCTTTACCAAACCTGCCAGCTCGGAGCATCCCCCACCTCCCCATCTAGGAGAGCACTCAGCTAAGGCAACTCTTCTCAAACTACACAGCACCCCGGGTTTGTTGTTGTGGGATCTATGTAACACACCTACCATTTCTCTACTTCAGTATTAGGGAGTGACAAGGCAAGAGGAGATGAAAACCCTCCCTCCCACTTGTTTTCTTATGGCATGCCACATTTCCAGTCTGAGCTTGACTGCAGGCAAATTAGCAATCCCCCATACCTTCTTCTTAAAGGGAAAAGAAAATGTTGCCAGTGTTATCAAAACCAGAACACATTCACATCATTGTGTTTGGGTTTTTTTTGTTTCAGAACCTAGATGTCTTGGGAGCAGCTTCACACCCTACAGAATAAGATGCTCAAGACAACAAAGAAGATTAAGGTGAGACAGTTGAGGGTTTTTTTGAGAAAAATCATAAGAAAAATATTCCTAATGTCACACCTTTCTTGGAGATGGCTTTCTTCTCTTTTAAAGAGCATATTCTAAACTGACATAGGTAAATGATTTCTGATCTCAACGCTGTAACTTTTCCTTCTGATAAGCAGCGACAAAGTCATAAGTGTCAAAGATGCCTTTACTTTTAGCTGCATTAAACATTTATTTAAATGAATACTTCATCCCAGTGAACCTGTCTGCATGTGTCAAACATCAGAACTGAGTCCTGTGATCAGCCAGAGGTCAACAAGCAGTTTTGATTTTTCTGAGGGGTTAGACTGCTGACAGAGAGGCTCGAGAAGTGGCTCATGCTGCATTTCTGAGTGACTAGAAATCATGTCACTGTTCCCCAAGCACAGCCAGTGTGTTGGGAAACACAAAAGCACGCTGAGGATGTTTCTGGGAGACCTGCAAAGCAGAGAGGCACCAACACAGAGAAGAGCAGCTCAGGTTCCATTCGAGTATCTGGACAGTGGAGTGTTTGAATGGCTCAGTAAGACTGACTAACTGCCCACTCTGTCACAAAACAGATGCCCCACTTAAGACCCACAGAGGGAAACATTAAAAATTCCACAGTTACTTCTTGCGCTACCTTCTGGTACTAATAACCTAACTACTAATTACTAATAACCATTAGTAATGGTTATTAGTTACTCATCCTATAGGCAAGCACAGGATATGCCAAGGAATAATTAGCTATCATTAGAAATAAAGACCTTTTGCCTTAAAGCAAAGGAAGGAGGAGGTTTGGTCCCCCTTGTTGTCTACCCTCCCCCCCCCCCCATATGTATTCTGCAGAAAACAGTAATAAGAGGCAGGCTGCATCCTCTGTGTGCCTCTAGAATGAAACAGGTTGGACTAAGTACTGTTCTTGAAAGCTGTTAGCTAGGCTTAAGAACCAGCAGTCAAATTTGCTGCTAATATCTTTTCAAATGCAATTCAAGTGTTAAAATAGAAAAGAAAAAGCTACAGAAAGGGCAAAACATGTTAAAAAAAAAGCTTCTTGCTTTCAGAGAATTATTGTTACGTAAAACTCCAACATGATTGCAATGCAGCTTCAAATTTAATCCCATTTCAAAACAGTATCAGGCAACATTTCTGAAGCACCCTATCTTTCTTCATAGACTAAAAAAACCATTCTTGTGGACATAAACACTTGCACCTAGTATTTAATCTGCTAAAAATAACCTCATTTTGTTTTTATTAACCCAGCACTGAAGTCAACACAGCTTAAGGGGAGGGGAGCTCTCGTGAACAAGCCAAAGGAGACCAAGCACATTTTGTTTGTCTGGCCCTGCAAAGCAAGATACACATCCTACCATTCCGTGCTCACTTGCAGCCCCCTTTAAGTTAACAGCCCACACAAATGCTACACTGAGGTGCTGTGTTAACTTCATTTGCTGTCTAAGAGACATTCCTGAAACTATGTATTCAGAGATACTGTGGGAATAGAGTTGTCTCAGGAAAAACATTGAGAGCCACTGAATTATGTCAAGTCCTAGGGCTATGAGCAGCTGTTCTGCAGTAACTTTAGAAGCAATCTAGAACTTCCATTGGATACTCCTAATTACAAAAGGAGCGACACTGAGATAATGTAGTTATCTCAAGGTGAGGATTTATACACAGCTATTGAGGAACAAATAACAACAGCACATAGCGGAAGAGGAAGTAGAGTCAGTGAAGGGGAAATTCTGGGTACCTGTGGATTAACGTCAAACATTTTAGGAGTTGGAACGCTTACTGCATAACCTTCGTAGGGAGGCTGTAAGCTAAGCATGGACGCTGAAGTTGGAGAACCATTCATCTCTTCCTGGTGTTAAACCACCACAGCTTTCTAGAAGGATAGGAATTTTGATTGGAAGGGAGGTGAAGGGGGACAAAAGGTGTAACAGTCTCAAGGGGAAATAATCTGCAACAGGTAAGCAGCGGTGGCCAGACATATTGTAAGGGAGGTGGCAGATGACCTGTGTGTTGAATGGGTTGCAGACGTGGTTTCTTGTGCTTGTGGAGCAACTGGGTATTTGCTGTACAACATCACTTCGCTGATCGCAATGCTCTGCTCATCTTTGCCCTGCAAATGCCACAAAACTGTAGGTGTGTAAGCTATGTTGTAATCTGCATTAAAAATTCAAAGATTAGCAGAGTTGCTTTGACTGCTTAATCTTTATTAGCAAGGAAGCTGCAAGAGACAGAATGGTTTAACTACTAGAAACCAACTAGAGTTTGCTGCATCAGACTAAGAAGAGTCTCAACTGGGTTTGCAGAACTGGTTTGCATTTACCCTCTGTTTATTGTGGATCAGTTTCATGGTACCATTCCGAGATAGCTTTTTTCTTAATTATGAGGCGCAGTCTGTGCATCAGATAAGCATTGTCAAAAAGAATATGCCAGCTTCTCTGACCGAAAGCTTACAGCTTTGTTATATAGTCTGTCAGCCACAGGCTAGCTATAGAGGAAGACTTTCCAAAGCTATAGAAGTGCCTGCATGTTGGGCTAGGAGTTGGCAGAGCTGTACGAAAAAAAATCCCAACCTTATTCTGCAAGCACGTACAGACATACTCAATTCCCACAAACACCATTCTGCTACCTTGTCTTCACAGCTGCACACACACATGCTACAGTAAGTCATCTGTACTGTAGCGCTGAAAAATTTCCATTACGATTTTCGCTTTAAAGCTGTGCTATTTCTGAGAGCAAATCCTGCTCCCAAGTTACCTGCAGCTATTTATTGTCCCTGGTAGGAAGCTGGAATACCCTTGCTTTCAAAGCCCTTAGAAATCCATCAACTGCCTACTCTACAATATGCTAAAGGCCAGTCCCAGAGAAAAAGTGTAACATTTCACTGCAGTAGAAGCAGATGGATAAAAGAAAATGGTGAACATATTTCTTAACCTAAAAAAGCCCTAAGTATTTTTCATTTCTCCAGGGTAACACAGAGCCCCTGAACAATATTGCAGATCTTCAGTCAATGTTTAGAAATTAAAACAATCAAGCTGATGTTAGTTATGCCAATGACCAAGATGTAATTGTCTGCAATTGCAGGGAAGTGGACCCAGGACATCCCTTAGGTCTTATTAAAAAGAGTCCTGTAAAAAAAAAAAAAGCGCCAGTGGGAACAACAGTGATGTACATGGGATTGGTTAAACCTGAGGGACACAAAATGCAGGGGCATTCCCACAAGGCATGGCACTGTGAAGTTGCTCATCCCTCAGAAACTTTACTGGCCTTCTTTATGCCACTGCATTCTGCTGCTCCCCTAGTTTCTCTCCCAATTTCATCACCTCATTTTTGCAATAACACTACTGGGGTAAAGAGAGAAAACCTAGAGGATTATTACAATAGCAATAGATTAAAAAAATGCAAAATCCTTGTATCATGGCAACAGAACGGCAGGAATGAGGCTGTTCTACCCTTATCTGCCCATGGTTCACAGAGACATTGCCTAATCATTAGGAAGTCTTTAATCATGCCCCTCACTCAGTTTTTCCATGGCTGCAACCCTGCCTTTCTCATGGGATAGACAGCACAAAACAATTGCTTCAGTCTGCTGAATTGTTAAGCTAAAACATCAGCAGGGAAAAAAAAAAAAAATCCATAGGGCATCAGCAATTCCTAGCTCTATGTGCTGGTGCAGGTTCCTCAACAACCACAGGGACATAATCAGAGCAGCCTCCATTAACTGTTTGCATCTGTTCTGCAAACACTGATCAGTTTGGACTGCACTGCAAACACACGCCAGCAGACTGCAGGTCACCACAGAACTAGAGAAGAATTTTTGCAGTTTCCCCAAGAATGAGACAGGTTAAGACTCTCATCTGTCATAGATAATCTTATTTTCAGTCATACTTAGCACCTGCAGTACCAACCAATGCTGATGAGAGTAGTGAATGCACCTCTGAAGGAAAACAGAGGGGTGCAGAGGAAAAAAAAAAGAATCCCTTACAACTTTATGCCCCAAATCTTGCAGCCACCACACACAATGGTCACGTCACGCAGCACAAAATGCCTTTTCTGATCTGCTCTTAATGTGTATCCTTTGCTGCACAAGATTTAGGGTAGGGGTAGACAGAATTAACAGTTTCTATCCTATAATGCCTCTCTGGCTGCCTGCAATGATTTGCTGGTCATTCTGTGAGTTCCGTACTGTACCTGCACTGTCACAACCCTTCAGATCCAGTTATTATAAATGGCCTTGCCTTTTCCGTTGAAGGGTGTATGACATAAACACAGTTGGTTCCTGGGTAAACTTAGAGAGTGAAGGCCCATCTACTGCCCCTTTAAAGCATTTTACGCAGTATGTGCCATGAACTTTTCAGTTAAAATGCAACTGATCATAGGATCACAGAACAGTTCAGGTTAGAAGGGTCCTCGGGAGGTCATCTGTTCCAACCTCAAGCTCAAAGCAGGGCCAGCTCTGGAGTCAGCCCAGGTTACAAGGACTGTTCTGGTGTTTGAAGCATGCTGTCCTTTACTTCTTAAGTGGAGGCAAAGAGCTCTGTTGAACAGATCAAGTTGATGAGAAAGTAAGAGAAATGGATTAGAGCACATTTTCAAGGGTGCAAAAGCACTTACTCCCTCAAAACATCACCTGCCAAATATGAAAAAAAAATATATTATGCTTGGGAAAAGTTTCTTGAGTGTATTGACAAGAGAAAAACAGTCTGATGATGGCAAGCTAGACAAGGATTGAAAGAGCTGGATGTTGTGTTTTCTGTGACACAACCGATCCATCTGCCCCAATACAGCAGGGACTAGCTGAAGGGAAAATGCAATACAATCCAAAGGAAAAAAAAAAAAAAAAAGGTGGGGAAACAAGAAGAGACCTTCTTAAGAACAGAACCAGGGTAACATCTCCTTGACTCCCACAGAGATCGTATGATGTGGCACTACTCAGCACAATACGGTCTACTCTGCAAGGGGAGGAAAAAACGTGAAGACATTGATTTTTTTTTTTAAACTCTTTCTGGTCTCGGAGTGTAATTCTGTGAGCTTCACCAGTTTGCGTTCATACAGAACATGGCACTCATTTATGGAATTTACTTAGATCCAGATCAGCACCATACTGCAATCATACCCGAGTAATGCTTTTGTTGGGAGTGAAGGACTCCCACTCCAGTAAAGATTTCATGCCCTCTCTCCCAAGAATTATATCAACAAAACCACACTGTAAAGTAACCTTCCCCCTCCATTCCAGGTCATTTATTAACATAGTTAAAGATCAGCCAGTATTTTCAACCCACAGCAGCATGAAAAGTTACATCAGCTTCCACCTGGCAAACACATATGCTTTCATCAGAGGACAGAGAGAGGGCTTGAGGGAAGAGGACCCGCAGCAGCCAGCCAACTTCACGGGTCAGGATACCTCAATGCTGTGCATTACGAAACGCCTGGCACCGTTCTGGTGTGATGCAAGCAGGTGTACTTGCTAAGGCGGTGAGTGCGCTGAATGCCCAGCTCCGGAGGAGGCTTCCTGCAGATGTGGAACCTTTGAGAATGAAACAGCAGGCAGGGAGGGGAACAGACTCCAAACTGAGTTAAGTCTGGCTAATGGAGAGCAGCAGACAGGCTCCAAATGCCCTGGTAATCATCTAGTGCCAGAAGTGGGGCACTTGGAATCCTGTCTTTAAAGACCATCTTACTCTGCAGCCTTAAGGAAGGTCCTTAACAAGTTTATTCCCTCAAATCCTTCCCTGTGTCACTTGCAAAGTGGACGGTAGCAGCGTTACTCTGGCCTGCACGTCTAGGCAGGATTCCCAGCTGTGTCTGTCCTCCGTATCAGGTCCCACCTCAAGCAGAACTGCGAACGGCAGGAAAAGCACTGCTAGCTGGAGGATGGAGAGCACACTTTCTGCATGCTCATTCAGAAGTCTCACAGGTGGAAAGCTCTACAGGGTTTGAATAACAGAGTTAGACAGCAGAGATGATATCCTGAGCTTCAAACCCAATTAAGGAAGTGAAACAAATACAGATATCTACAGCAATGTATTCGGGAGGCACACAAGTCTTCAGTCATTAGACGCTACAGCAGACATAGTGGAAGAAAACTTCCAAAGCAGCAAGATAAACAGCAGGTGTTTGCAGGTAGCAAACAAAAGAGCTGGAAAACAGCCATTTCACAGCTCCTGGAACTGTCAGATCCATTCACGGGAAGCCAGACACACAGAGGCTATTTGCCCTCCCACCAGTACGAGAACAAGAATGGAGAGAGATCCCAAAGCGGGGGCTGCTGCCGCCCCAGAGGGGTTTCGCTCTGGAGAGGGGGCACATGTGCGCTGGCAAAGAGCTTCCTGGGCGAGCGGTGAGAGAAAGGAGCGAGCAAAGGCCAAGCCTGGATGCGCTGCTGGCGCACACGGGAGCCCCTTCTCCCAGCCCCCAGGTAAACACTCGCGCTGTGCCCGCCGCAACAGCCCGTCCCGCTCGGTCAGCACCTCATCGAACACCCCCACGACTGTTTTGGGGTTTTTTTTCCCCCCTCCAGCTGATGAGGAAACTTCGGCTGAAGGGCGGCGCGCCTCCCCCAAGGTCAGGAGCGGCGGCGCAAGGAGGGAGCATCGGGCTCCGGCTCTGTCCCGCACCGGGACGCTCTTTGCTCCGCTCCGGCTGCAAACCCGCTGCTGGAGCGGGACGGCGGCGCTGTCCGCAGGCTGCGGCCCGGCCGCCGGGGCCAGCTGGCCGCGCTACCGGCCCCCGCCGTCCCCAGCGCGCAGACAGCTCCACACCCAGGGCAGGAGAGGCGCCGCCGCTTTCACCCAGCCCGCGACAGCCCCGGCGCCCAGCGAGACCCCGCCGCCTGCCAGCCGCGGCCGCCCCCGAGACTCACCTGAGCACTCGCTCGGCCGCGCTGCCCCGCACCCTGCCCAGCGCCGCCGCCGCCGCCGCCTTTTGTTCGCTGCGGCGCGGCGCGGCCTCCCCGGCCCATCGGGCTACGGGCGCCGCCGCCTCCCATTGGCTGCCGCGGCCGCTGCGTGTGCCTTGCCTGAGCGGCAGCCGGGCAGCCATTGGTCGCCGCCGGTGGGGCGCGGCCGCACGGCCTTGTGGGAGTCGTAGTTCCGTCCCTCTCTCCCGCCCCCCGGCAGCGCCCGCGGCCGTGAACCCCCGGGGCGCCCGCGGGCCAGCGCTGCTGACGTCAGAGCGGAGCAAAGGGCCGCGGCCACGCCACCGTTACGCCCTGCGTCGCCCGACGCTCCGGGCAGCACGCCTCGCTGCCAGCGGGAGGAGAGGCCTACCCACTGGTCGTGGCAGCCACCCGCCTCACGTGGCTCTGGGCCACGTTGGGGCGCCTAACGCTGGAGCGGCCCCACGCCTCCCTGCTGCGCCTGCTCCAGCGAGTGCCGCTCGACCCAAGGCCTGGCAGCAGGGTACGCCCTGGCCTTCCTTCCCCAGTGCTGGGCTGGCCAAGAAACCTCCCACGGGGGTGCTGTAGCCGTAGGTGCAGAAGGTGCCCGGTGGTGCCCATGGTGGGGAGCGGAGCTACCTCCCGGAGCCTGTGCGCTTCACTGGCAGGCAATGGCCCTGCGCAGGAATGGAGTATCACTGGCGTACATCACCACTGGAGCCCGATCCCGAGGGGTATGGCCAACAGGTGCTTCCCACCTGCGCAGGGCAGTGGAACCTGTACAGATCAGAGATGTAACAGGCAGGAGAAAGAGATGTTTCTAAGGCGTTGTGAGGCCTTGGGCAGGACCCAGCCATCCCGCCTCCCTGCTCCCAACTGTCCTGCTTGTTTTGTAACAAGCTTCTAACGGCAGACATCACGTCTCTTCAGCTTGCCAGAAATAATCATTGCACATTCATTATTTCCCTAGTATTTTCAACTTGTGACTAAAGCATGCATCAGCAGTGCTAAAGGGAAGCACCCTGGGCTGCTTCCTCTGACAAGAGCAGATGACTTTGGTCCAGAGGCAAGGTCCACTATGGCCTGTATGACATTGTTGCCAATCTGGATCACCAGCCTGCAACAGCCACTGCCCAGAGGGGGACCAGAGGACACAGACATGTGCCCATCTCACTGGGGAGAGCGTGTCACACCCGGCAGTACCAGGGGGGAAAGCCTCCGCAGAAAAGAGTGACCAAAAGCTTAAACTGTGTGAAATTCTCTGCCTGACTCCCTAGGGATAGGGGTGTGTCACACTGGCCTCCCACACCAGAGCTCCACTAGTGTTTGTCTCGCCACTCATGCGTGAGACACCCTGTCGCCCTCCCATGCCGTGGTGCTGTGCAGCCGCTCCAGCCCCATCCCAGGAGCCACGGAGTGAGAACGGGCCATGTCATTCCTGAACTGCATCCAGAACCCAGCAGCAGCACTGATTTTCCCCATGTTGAAGTTAAATCTTAACAGGCTCCGAGCAGGAGTCTTTCTGAGCAGGACAGACATGCCACACCCACCGTGAGTCACTTGGCAGGAACAAATTGCTTCAAACATTCATCTTGGCAGGGTCTTACCCAAGGATGAAATAAAGTCAAGACTAAAGTCGCAGATAGGAGAGAACCAGCAGCATCTCTCATTCATGATTTTTTTGTCCAGGATTGGACACGGCAGTGATGAAATCGGTACCACGGGCTACAAATACCAAAAGGTACGGAATATACTTATTCCAGAGAGAGGCGGTGGGCTGCCCTGGTGAAACCCCTGCAGTAGGCACTGGCTCGTGACCTGGCTGAGCAGAGGAACCTGTTCAGCCTGACGTTCAGCAGTAACCGAGGCATTCACACGATTGCTCTTGCAAAGCGTTTTACCAAGTGCCTGGACTCCCACACCCCCTTTCTTTCTGGCTGTGCCTCCAGCACAGGGCTTTGGAAACGCGGGTGTAAGAACAAAACCCCGACGGGCGCCGGATCCTCCGTCGGTTGGACAGGTTGGGTCAGGAGAGACGAAGTGCGAGACACCGCAAGCACCCGGCGTGCGGCCCCGGCCGGCTCCAGCCGGAGCCTGCACACACTCTGGCAGAAAACGAGCATCCCCTGCCCTTCCAAGAAGCGCAGCCCCTCCCCACGCACCTCTCTGCCGCCACCCACGCGTGCCCTACTTACGCCGCACCTCTAAACAGCCCACCCCGCGCTGCCTTCCCCTGCACCGCCGTGCTTGTGCGGACTCGCCGTGAGCGGCACGGCAGAGCCTCCCCAACGCCCTGCTGCGGAAACACAGCGGGTGGCGTTCGTCTTAGGCACCCGGCCCACGCCCGCGCGTGGGTCCCCCCGAGGCGGTGAACTCGCCTGGCGCTGCAGCCCGGGAGAGCCGTCACCGGGGCCGCGCTCGGGGGCACCGCGGCGGCGCGGGAACTCCTGCCGGGGCGCGGGAAAGCTCAGCGCCTGGGCGGGGCTTCGCGCCGCGCCGCACCGCGCCGCGCCGGAAGTTGGGCGGTTGCCCGGCAGCGGTTGCCAGGCGACGGCGGCGGCGGGCCGGCCATGGCGGCGGCGGCGGACACGGCGCCGGCCGGCACCTTCCCCAGCTTCATGGCCGAGGGGACGCTGCTGTGCCGGCGGGGCGAGTACGGCAAGGCCCTGGCCTGCTTCAACAACGTGAGGGGGCCGGGGCGGGGTGGCGGGACGTGGCCCGCGGATGAGGACGGCGGGAGGGGGCCCAGGGGCACCGAGGTGGCGCTCGGAGGTGGCGGCCGCGAAGGGACGTGCGTGGCGGTGGCACTCCGTTCGCGTGGGGGCTGCACGAAGGGGCCCAGGGCAAGGAGAGGTGGCAGCGTGGGGAGAGGCGGCCCTCCGAGGAGGTGGTATGATGAAGGGAATTGTCCCCAAGGGCGCCTGGAGGTCACAGCCAGAAGGGAGGTGACATGCAGGGGTGGTGCGTGAGGGGGGTGGCACAAGCGGGGCTGCGTGAGGAGCTGCAGCTCCTGTGCTGCTCAGAGCAGGGTTGCAGCACCTGCGGCATGGGAAGATGGGGTAGCTGCAGCAGAGGGAATGTGTGAACACCAGGAGAATATTTTTTGCAGTAAAAATGTTGTGTTTTTATCCTCATCCATCATCAAGATTCATGTTAGGACACAGCAGGTTGCATCAAATCTATGTGCTTGTATGTATTTGTGCTGCTGAGCCCAGCACCAATGACATACCTGTGTCTGCTGCATTCCAGGCGCTGAAGCTAAGAGCAGGAGACAAGTACTGTCTAGCTGCCCGCTCAAAATGTTACCTGAAACTCGGAGACATGGAAAATTCCCTGAAAGATGCTGAAGCTTCTCTCCAAAACGACAAAACATTCTACAAGGTAAACAGCATGAAGTGGTAAGAGTCTGGGGTGGTCAAGGACTGGTTTTTTATCTGTGAAACTCTGAAGGGTCTGGGAGACAGTATTGTGTAGAAACAGCTAACTTGAAACACACCCTTGACATTTTTATTGCTTCCAGAGAAGTGGAGGTGCTTAGTCAGAAATTGAGAAGGAGTTCCAGGATCAGATTTTACTGTATGCAGATTGCAATAGCATAGCACTCTCACTTCTGCTTAGTGGGGAACTCATTGAGATCTCTGAAGTTTGGGTTTTTTATCTTTATTATTCTTCCCCCCTGCCCCCAAATGTCATTTTAGGGACTTTACCAAAAAGCTGAGACATTATATACCATGGGTGATTTTGAATTTGCATTAGTGTTTTATCATCGAGGCTACAGACAACGTCCAGAACTACAGAAGTTCAGGCTGGGCATCGAGAAATCCCAGGAGGCAATTGTCAACTGCATTGGAAGTAAGATGCTTTGTTTTATGACCCCTCCAAGCACAGCCAGAAGCTGTTTGGTGGACGGCTGATGGCATATTAGCTCAGTACGTGACCCAAGGACCCTGCAACAACAGAGTCTCTTTGCTTCTGGATTCATGTGCTCAGTGGCCACTGTCAGATGAAACCAGGAAGCATTAAAAAGAGCACAGTCCTGTTCTTTTTTTGGCTGAATGCCTATTTATATACAGTGTCTAACAACTTCAGCTGTGTAAGTAAATTATGACACTAACTTAAATTTCCAAAGTCACCATGAAAATATTCTAGGTAATACAGAACAAAGCAGCTCATTTACTTACAGCACTGCTGATTACAGAATCCATTTTGAGATCTTTATCCTAATATTCAAAGTTGGTAATGAAACTTGCCTTGCTACCTGAGACTGGCCTCCCCGAGATCCTGACTTTCCTCCAGTTTACATTGCATAAGACCAGTGAAACAGTTGACTATTGCAATGGAGCACTGCTTTCATAATTTCTGACTTAGATCATAGAACGGAGTCCTGCAGGAGGCAGGAAAGGCCAAGGACCTAGTGACATTCAAAGCAAACTGAAAACCTGTGCCTTTTCCCTTAGTTTTTCTCAAGCAATGCTCTCATAAGCTGACAAGCATGGGCAGGACGTGCACCCACTGTCAGGCACACAGGCACACCCCAGCTGGGGCTGCCACCTTAGACGCGTGCACAGAGCAACCTGTGCATAGCTCACCGGGCTGCTGTAGAACCCGCCCAGCTAGTTAGAAGCTGCTCAGGTGGATCCCCGGCAGCTTGTCCCTTCACAGAGCCAGGACGCACCCTGCTGCACACCCATACACATAGGCCCTGATCCTTGAGATATTTAAGTGCCTTACTCCCCCTGAAATCAGTTTCAAAATTTCAGTCCACCTTCAGTGCCACAGATTAACTTCATGTCCCAGCTGCATAAAAGCCTGAAGCTCTTTCATACGTGGTATTTATTTAAAAAAACAGGGAAAGTTTCCAGATCTAGCTTGCTTTCCTCCATTACTACTGCTTTCTTAGCTTAATACAAATGCCTAGATATCTTTGCAACTCTCGGGTGAAATGCTTGCCGTGCTTGATATATGGAGCTAAGAGCTTTAAACACCTTCAAGCATCTGGGCTCTAGGCAAATGAATGGATTAAAAAACAAGACTTTTTTTTAATCAAGCGATAGCTCCTAGATGCAGGGGAAAAGCAGCAAGGAAACATGCTAGCATTTGATCTAGATGTTTAAATAGTTGGGAAATGCACACACATTAACAGGGCACATCCCCAAAACTGCTTCACTGAATCTGCTTTGCTTGGCAGATTCATAAACACCTGCCTTCCATGATACGCCTGTACTCGCATTGCTGATCTTGGCCCAGTTGCCTTGCTGAAGGAAATCCTTCTACAACAGCATGTGAAGCTCTTTCCTTCTTTCTGACCAGGCCAAAACAAGGAGCTAGATTTTTCACTGTTATGTCCATGGCCAGAGTGCAATCTGAATAGCAGAACTGGATGTCAGCGTGAAAATGAAATGGGAGTTTTACCCTAACGTCAGTGCACAAAAATTTTAAAATACTTCTCTGGATTGCTGGAGATTCCTGAGCTTTCCTTCTATTTTAAGCTTCAGCTGTGATCCCTCAGAAGAACCTGCCATCCTTTTTTCTTCCTCTGCTTCTATGCAGTATGTAGCATGTCTCTGTAGGAAAACTGCACTGTGATGGGAGCCCCTGGTGCCGTGTCAAAATAGTAATTAAAATCCCGAGAGGAGCTGCATTTATGAGCTGTATTCCCTGCTTACTGAACATACCAACATCCACGTTTCATATGAAAGAATTAGTAGAAAAGTTTATTTCAAACAGGACGTTATATGCTTGGCACATTTATGGTCATTTTAATTTCTAAAGCCTCTGCATTGCTATTCTTGAACACTAACAAGTATTTTCTCTGTATTTGCAGGTCCATCCTCAGTTAAACTGGAGAATAAAGAGGACCTGTGCTTTATAAGCAGGCAGGCAGAGGTATGGTCAGAAGAGCTCTTGTTTTAGAAGCTAACTAACTAGAGTTACTATAATGCTAATACTTTCTGAAACAGGCGTTAGAGGATTAACAGTTTCTGCAGCAACATGGATGCAGATATGGCTGGTCTAGTGAAGTGCCTTCTGAGTGTAGGAAGCGCACTGATCCATTACGCGGGTATTTATGCACCTCCTTTTAATGTAGTTCTGGCTCAAGCTACGCAAAATTTAAAGGAGAATGCAGAAGGGCAGGAAAGAGCAACCGTGGAGAAACAAAGCCCAGTTTGAAATTTCTCTACCAGCCTATTTCTGCTGCTGATCACCCATCAAAGGCTAATAAGTAACAGCAGTGAGGTCAGAGCCATGGTACACTTATCTACAATATTTACTTTGGTTTTACCTGATGTTTAAGGTTCACATTTTTGATAATGGACACTTTCTTGGTTGCTTAATTTTGGGGTGGTCCATTGAAGTAGTGCCTTGTTCCTCCGAGACATCAAGCCACATTTCCCCTTGAACTCAGTGCAGTGAATGCTCATGGCTTCTTTCAGCGGGAATTATGGGTACTCAGTGGTAAAAATAATTTGTACAAAACAGCCTAAGATTAGCACTGTAATTGTTGGGATTTTGGATGTGAAACTTTAGAAATTACCCTAATGACGTTTCAGAAGCCCTGGCCGTTACAGCCTCTGTTTCTTTGACTGTGGACAACTAGACCTGCCTTTTCCATGCCTTCATGTCCTCCCACAAGGCTGACCAGGAAGCCCTCCAGAACAGTACAAGACACTGGGGCAGATCTAGTTCTTGCTCTTACTATAGTGCCCCCTCCTGTTCTTGGAAGTGAGAGAGCACAATTTGGTGCAAAATTTCAGTTGCTCATGACTAAAGCAATTGGTGAGACACTGACTTTTTGCTTTTATTTAAAAAGTCAGTTAGTCGGCTTATATGGAGTATAAACACAATTCTGCTAATTCTAGTGTTCCTCACTAGTTTCCCCCAGCTTCCTTTATTTTTTCTTGCTGTAGAACAAAAAAACAAATCAGAAACTCCAAATCAAACTGACTAAGGATCAAAAATGGACAAGAAAACAGGCACCTGCGAGGAATCCGAAAACCGAACGACAGCTTCTTGGAGAGCTTTATGCTGACAAAGCCTACCTTGAAAAGTTGCTCAAGGATAAAGGTCTTTCTCCATTGTATTTAACTATATGTTCCTTCTAAGCAGGTTCTTTTTTTCTTCTTCTTCTTTTATATCCCTTTATATCCTTCTTCCTTATTTATATCAGAGCTCACATAGCACTGCTCACATAGTGCTTGCAGTGGTCATGAGACAGGCAGGTGCCTGAATACAGGTATTTTTGAAGCCAGATCCAATATTCATAACTATTCCTGAGCATTTTTCCTTCCCTATTAGATGGCAGGCTTTTATAACGAGCAGTAAATCAACTTAAAGCAATCTGTGCTGATTAAATCAAAAGCAGAACCAGTATCATTACAAATTACTTAATTTCTGTCATAACGATAAATTCCACTAACACTTGCATTAAGTGCAAAGCATTGCTGATAAGATGTAACTCATTTGTGGTTTCGTTATAAATGCTGTTAAGATCAAGATGCAGGATTTGGAGAAGCATCTTCTTTTAGAACTAGGCAGAAAGGTGGTTCCCCTTTAGTAATTTTTCTAGGGAACTCTTTACCCAGTAATAGTAATAGAAAAGTAATTAGGAATTTAGTCTACTCACAGGTTTTATGGTATTGCTAGCATTAATAAATCTATTAGTAAATTAATAAACCTGTCTAGTTTCCAGGCATGTAAAACTCCTCTTAATTTCCATCTTGCAATCTAATCCACAACGCTTTTCCAAATGTCATTTCAGAACAAATGCCCCATACAGTTGTTCTGTCCAGGAGGACGGGCGCTCACTCATCACAGCTGGCCCCCGTTGACTGGGCTCCTTCTTGGCTCTTGTCAGCAGAGAAGGCAGCAGCTACAGGGGCTGGGAACACCAGCTCTAGCTCACTGAAACACACACAATGGGTCACAGCAAGGGAGTTTTCTGTAACTTCCCTCCTAATCACATCAGTTCTGAGGAGCACTGAAGACTTTAATTTCTAGGACTATCTCTCTATCAGAGCAGAAGAATGTTCACAAGTAATTCTGCCACTGAACTGCAGCTTCATCCATCATATATGTTAATACTCTCCTGGGTTCTACCATCTTATTTTCAGATTTGATGGAGAGCAGCACAAAGCAGGGGATCAAAGTAGCGGACCTGGTTTTGGGTGGCATTTCCTACCTGGATGCACGCAGTGAATTCTGGCAGCAGCAGAAGCCTATTTATGCCCGTGTGAGAGAGCGCAAGCTCAGGCAGCAAAGGTGGATCCGAGACAAGAAACAAAAACCAGCTGACGTTGGCAGATATATTGTGAAGAGTATGGAAGACATTGATATGTGTAGGTGTCCTGTCTGGAAGCAGTAAGAAAATGATGATTGGCACATGTAATTATTTGCTGCAGTAATTACAGACCAGAACAATAGAAGCAGTACAAGTATTAACAAACACTAGTAGGCAGTTTTTGGGAAGTATTTGCTTTTGTATTCTTCACCTTTCCCAACACTTTCTTAGATACAGAATCCAATACAGTTTTTTTCTCTCAGCTTTTTCTATACTTGAGGTCTTGCTGATTGGTTTTCAGGACACCACTTAGGTGGTAGACCACTGGCTGCATGCTTAGCAAATGCCTCTGGCAGGTTTGGTCATCAGAGGTTGTTTTACTGAGAGAATGCAGGCCACTGAAGTTAATAATTTCTATAGTTCAAAAATACCATTGTAGAGAGAGATGAAGAAGCTGAAAAACAGTGGTCTGGAAGGAAGGAGTAATTCAGCCACTTCTGGTCTCTCTCTCTTCCTGTACATATTTTACAACACAGGGAAAAGAATTTAGGCATTACTGCAATTCAGTTATTTTAAGCTACAACAGCTCAGTGAAGGTAGTATCAGAAACATCCTGCAGCACTGTAGCCCAGCTGGGTGCAGTGAACAGAGCTCACCAAGGAAGTCCAAGGGGATAATTTAGGAGATGAAAACCTAAGTAGCATAGCTAGAACTTCATCTCCAAGACCAGGCTGCCCTGCTCCGATAACCATGAGCTTTCAAAGCCTTCAGACAACAAACACCATTCTCCTTTATTTTTCTTCAGCAAGTGTGAAGTGTTACCAGAGTCATTTCCCCTTACTTGCTGTGATGAAAGTGATTTCCAATAGTGCCAGGAGGAGGGTCAGAAGTACCATCTCCCAGGGGCAGATTTCATGGAGATTGGAGGGAAGAGTGTAGGAGATGCATGAAGAGTTAGGAGCTCTAACCTTTGTCTGAGCTTACACAACTGCACTTAGTCTTACTTCTTCAATATCACTGTGTCCACATACCAGCATTAAACTTTCCTCTCCATCTCTAGTGCTGACTGGCGACTCCCCTGAAGAAGGCTGCAAGAAAGCTGAGCATCTGTTAAAAACAATACAACGGTGGTCAGATGATGAAGTTCCCAACAAGAATGAACTGATTGGAAACCTCCACAGCCGCATTGGGAATGCTCAGCTAGAGATGGGCCAGATGGAGGCAGCTCTGCAAAGCCATAAAATGGATCTGGAATTTGCCAGGCAGAAGTAAGTGCCGAGTTTAGATGGGGAAAAGATCCAATGTACAGAAGAAAGTACGTTTGTTAAGATGTTTTAGCATCAGGTAACATTGTATTGCTCACCTGGAGGTTTAACAGGGCAACGCTTTCAGACTCTGCCCAAATGTCATGGTCTCTAGTGACTTCTTATCTTCTCTATTTCAAAAATAAGGAGACTGAAGCATATTTTTAAAGGACGACGTAGCATATCTAAATTGCTGCTGAAGCAAAGCGAAAGAGAACACAAGTCCCAGTCTCGGCACTTTAGCCTCTAGTATACACTTCCTTCTCGGGAAGGTCAGGCTCTAAATTGCACAAGTTTTCTGCTACACTTTGTCTTAAAGTCCTTTGCATTCAAACCATGATAACAGACTTGAAATATTTATCTAAGGGGTACAGTTACCTGGTCATGCGGAACACATTCTGCAGCTCTTTCAGCTAAAACAGAAATGAAGCAAAATGAAGGCTTAAGATTTAATAAGAATTTTGCAAAGCACATGAGAAAACACTGGAGAGCTGCTTGAATTGAAGTTATTTTAGTTTTATTTTTGCCAATACTACTACATAGGGCTTTTAAAACGTAAGTGACACTGTTTATCATTTTCACAAATCACTTTTTAAAATTAATACCGGTTTAAGAAATTTCTGCCTCTCTCCTGGTGATCTCCACTCCCCAGTTATGCCAAATAAAGTTAAGAATTAGCAGTAGAGAGACAGGAACGAGATGATACGTGAATTTACTACTTTTTTTTAAGCCGCGGTGAAGTGCGTGCCAAGGGCGGAGGCGCAGCATGGCCGGGGCGACTTGCCCTCTGGTGGCCGGCGCTCGGCAGGGCGAGAGGAGATCGTTTAGTGACTCGCATCGCCCCCAGCGACGCATTTATCCTCTCCTTTCATCAGCGTTTTCATTTGTAAGGCGAGGGTAGTCAAAGCAGGCCACTTCCGAAGACGGGAATGAGGCCTAATTAAGGAAAAAAGTTAAAGTCCACAGGCTACATTATTACAGACGGAGCTGCTAGAGCAGGCTAGAGGCGTGGGGCAAAGACTCATTCCGAGCACTGGGAGCAGGGCCTGTTACCAGCAGTCTGTTGTAGGAGGCTGTAAACACATTGCAGACATGGTTTTGGGTCTTCCCTTTTCTCTTGGACAGAAATCATCTCTCGTGTTAGGGAGCCAGGAGCTGGTAGGGACTTCCAGGGGACCCACAAGGCAACAAAGGGAAAGCGAGGCAAGGAAAAATGGAAAGACTTTCACAGAGACTGCCAGAATTGCACAAAGAAAGAGACAAAATAAACCTTTTTCCCCGTGTCTTATGGGGTGTCAGTTGCAACAGCTGTAGATAAAACCAAAAATCTACCTTGATTTTAAGACTTTCAGTCTGACATTGGTCCTTCACCCCTACTTCTTAACACTTAGCCTGATGTCATGTTGAACACCAAAGAAAAGATTTAAGGCTGAAGAAAGCACAAACTGTATCAGGAACAAGACTATTTCAGTTACTATGATTTCTTTCTTTTTTTTTCAATGCAGCGACCTGCCAGATGCCATATCCAGAGCCCTTGATAACATTGGCAGAGTTTATGCCAGAATCGGCAAATTCCAGCAAGCTGTTGACACGTATGTAACATTAGTAACAGAAAAGGCATAAGGTTGTATTTTAATTAAATAGATGATGTCTTTTCAGTTGTTTAAGCATACTGCTAGCAGGGGGCCTGTGAAATTTTTTGTAACAACAGTACCTGGAATGCTTTCTTTACAGAATCAGTGCTTGAAATTATAACTGCACCAAGTGAGATTCAGTAAGTGTCTGCCTTTCTTACTCTCTGCTTGCAGTTGGGAGGAGAAGATCCCAATGGCAAAATCCAGCCTGGAGAAGACCTGGCTGTTCCATGAAATTGGCCAATGTTACCTTGAGCTGAATAAAGCTGAAGCAGCCCAAAATTACGGACAGAAGTCCCTGAAGTCAGCAGATGAAGAGGGAGATGTTGAGTGGCAACTCCATGCTACTGTACTAGTGGCACAAGCACAAGGTAAAGGCGTTAGTACAAATTTTGCTCGAAGGACGGAGACAGCCTGTCTGTTCAGCATCTTAGTGAAAACATCTCTGTGATTTAACAGCCAAAGTAACTGGTTCAGGTCAAGACTGCTCATCGGAGCCTTGCTCAATTAACTATTGTTGTTCTCTTGATCTTGAGTTAAAATAGATGTTTTCGTTTGTCTGTTACAGTAAAATTGAAGGATTACCGGTCTGCAATCTTGAACTTTGAAAAAGCACTTGAGAAGGCAAAGCTTATTCACGATGAAGCCGCTCAAAAGACCATCATTATTGTAAGTAAATGGCTTTTTGCAAAGAGGAGAGGAGCTTGGGGCAGCATCAGTAAGTTAGCTGTAACTATTGTCTAGTGTCCTGCGAATTGAGAAAACATAATTACATAACTAGTGTGTTAAGAGGGGGAAAATGCAGCCTCTGAAGCAGTTTACATATTAAAAGTTATGAAACGTCCTGGCTCAAAAAACTTAACCCCAGTTTATGAACCAGTCCAACATACAAAAGAGTGAAGCCCTAGCCCTGCTGAGGTCAAGGGAGAACTGTCTTTTGACTTCCCTGGGGCAAGGGTTTGACACACGGAACACAGCAGTGCCTTCTCTGTGTTCAGTTGCTATCAGCTGCTCATCACAGCTCACCCTCTTCTGGCCTCTCCAAAATGTCCCAGAGAAACCACTTTGCATCAGACCATGGAAGAACACCTGGGCATGGCCAGTGACCCACGGTAAAGCAGTCTGCTTGTTCTGGTAGCCAGCCTTCACCGACCCGACAATGGCTTGTGGGTGATCGGACCGCAGCCGGCTTGCCAGGCACCAGTTACAGCGTAGACACCTACCTATTTGGTGATCCCTTGTGGGTGTCCAGAGCTCGGGCAGAACCTGTTCTCCTGCCAGAAGGAAAACAATAGTGTGAGAGATGGAATCTTCAGGGGAGGAGATGTTTGATAAGGGATACTAACAGGTAGTAACCACTGCAGGGAGAAATGAAGCATATTGTTGCAGAGAGTTTTACGGTAGGAAAGGACCAGGTATTGACAGCAGAGACCAAAAGAAAACAGGAAAAACTTTGGTATGTTACTGCATTTCTAGAGCTTCTATTAATAAGCCGTATCACTTTCAGGCTTTGGACGATGTGAGCAAAAGCTTCATCGAAGAGCTGAAAGAAAGAAGAGAAGAAACAACAGTTTACTCTCTTAAAGGTAGTTGTGATTTTGACCTCCGCACCCCATAAAAATAAAAATTCCCCACTTTCCTTTTCTGGAGCACAGACCGAGGCATGGGAACAAAGCACTCTGTTCCAAGGTAGCAAGCATCCAAATTCCTGGCCCTTATTGTACCTTCTGCACTAGTGGACACTAGCGTTAATAGCGTAGTTATAATCTGTAGCTTCAGTTTTTTGGCGGTAAAGGTTTAATCTTGAGCTGGTATGAACCAAAGGAAGTGATGTCAGTGAAGCCGTGATAGCAGTGAAGGAGCCTGGTTTCACTCTTCAGTGCCATCCAGTTTAAAAGTTCCTTTTAATAACACTGAAAGCAGCTCCAGTGCCCAGAACGCAGAACAGTGGGTGCGGTCAGAAGCAAAATAGTTTCAAAACGTGACTATAAAATGACTGAATACATGAGATCCAAAGCGTTGAGGCCTTCAAGAACATCAGCTGTATTTTAAGAGTCTGCACAGTGTAAAAGTATCAGTTTCCTTACAAGTGTGGAATTAAATTCTTCGTGAAAGCCCTGAGCTCTCACAGCTCCCGGCTCTGGCCATGCCCGTCTCGGAGCTGTGGAGCGCGAGCAGGCGACGGCAGCACTTGCCGAGCGTCCCCCGGGCCCTCTGCTACCGGCGTCGCGACATGGCGACATGTCTGCCAGCTCCCGCTGCCTGTTCACCTCGGGTCCCGCAGCCCAGCGCCTCGCAGTGCCCTGTGAGACAGAAAGCAGAGGAGAGCTTCCCAACGGCGGCGGCCCAGGCTCCTTCCTTTCCTGAGCCCTACCATGGCGAGTGCCGGGGCTTGGTTTGAGATGGCTTTTTCCTCTCCAGGAGGTGGTTTCGGCAGCGAAAACGCAGAGGACGACGCCTTCGAGGAGGACGGAGGCAGCGAGCGCAGCGACGGCGGCTCGGAGGGCCGGGAGGGAGGGCGAGGAGCGGCGGCCGGGCGCCGCCGGGAGGATGGAGGCGACGCGGGGGCGGCGAGCGAGCGAGGAGGCGGCGGGAGCGAAGGGGGCAGCGCAGGCGAGGCGGGACGGGGGCCCGAGGACCGGGCTCCCCCCGGGCCCAGCGCGGGAGCCGCGGCAGGTCCCGCGGGGCCGCGGTGAACCGCGCGGCGGCCGCGTGCTGCAAACACGAGCGTTTCCCCGCAGCGCTCCCGGTGCCTCGTCCCCGCCGGCCGCGCGCTCGTCCGCCGCCTGCCCTGGGCCGCGCCGTCCCGCGGGAGCAAGCCCCAGCCCTGGCGGGCAGGGCGGGGGCTCCGCCGGCGGCGGCTGCCCCGGGGGCGGGCCCGGCCCCGCTCCCCCCGCCCCGCTCCCCGCTGCCCTCGCGCCTGCGCGGCCGCGGCGGGGCCGGCGGGGGGGCCCGGCGCTATGAAAGGGGAGGCGGCCGCGCCCGCCCCAGAGCCACTTCCCCGCCGCGCCGCTCCGCACCCGCGGCCCGCACCATGGTAAGTGGGGCCGGGGGCACGGGGCCGGGGCGGCCGCCCCTCCCACGCGCGGGTTCCGGCTCCCGGAGGGGAGAGGCGCCCCGCGGCGTTGCCCACCCGTGGGCGCTGGGCCCGAGGGGGGCCTGGGCCACGAGCACCTGCGACGGCCCCGGTGCCCGGAGCATCGCTCCCTCCACGCGAGTCCCTGTCCCGCAGGGAACCCGAGGCGCGGAGGCGAGCGGGAGCTTTGCGGGGACGGGACGGGGCGCGGGCTGAATGGAGGATTGTGCGGCCCCGCGGGGCTGTGTGGGGCCATTGTGCGGCCCCAGCCCGTGACGGCGGCCATTGTCCCCGGGCGCGAACAATGGCCCGGGCGGCTTCTGCCATTGTCCTTTGTTTGCGCGGGTGAAAAGCGGCCTCGGGCCGGGGGCAGCTGCCCTCACAGCGCCGCTGGGCGAGCCAGCCTCGCCCCGGGGCCAGCAGGACACTTGCCCTGCGAGGAGCAGCGGCGCTCGGGGGTGCCTCACGTCTGCCCTCTCCCCCGTGACTTGGGAGCCCCGAATCCACGGCGAAGCCGACGCAGGGCCCAGGAGAGCCGCGGGGGCCTCGCTCCGTTCGGAGACCGTGCAGCAGCGGGACCCCCCGCGCCGGTGGCGGGCCCGGCTGCCCGCGGGGCTGGGGGCTCGCCCGCCCGCTGCGCTGGACCCACCTCCGAATTCTGGAACAAGGGAGGGAAAAGTTAATCAGCTGAAGAGTGGCTTTCTACACCGTGCCTTTACGCTGCAGGGGGGAAAGCTGTATTGCTCTGCCCCAGGCACAGCACTTACGCAGTGTGTAAAACCCTTGATTTTTGCATCGAAGGCAAAACTTAGGCCTTGGGCATCGCTCCCGTGGCTGCTGGCACAGCGTTCGGCCCAAGACCAGGTGCTGGTCACGGGCAAGGAGGCAGCTGGAGTTCGCATGGTGACCCAAAAACCAGTGGCTGCCCTGTTGGTTCTGCTGAGAACCCGCACAGTTGGAGAAAGCCCTCGTTTCCATCCAGTCCCATGTTTTCCCAGGCCCTGCCGGGAATTCATCTGGGATTCCAGTTACCGGAGCTGCTGGCGGGAGTGGAGGGCAGCTCCCCAGCAGTGCTTGTCCCGGCAACACAGCATTTCTTTGGGTGCTCAGAGGGCTGGTTTCACTTTCGTGTTCAGCTCAGCAGCTGCTGGGAGGGGGTTTGTCGTTGCCAGCAGCAGTTTCAGTTACTCTTCATCACAAGAGGGGCGCAAATTCCCTCCACCGAGGCATTCGGGGTGCTGATGTTCAGTACAGCATGAAGAAATGGCAGTTCTTAACACCAGAGACAGTCTTCTCTCAGACTTCACTCAGAAACAGCCTTTCCTGTGCGGACGGAGCATCCCTGAAGAGTCAGTTTGCAGTCTTTTTTTGTTCAGACGAAGTGATGAGATGGCAGCAGCTGTCACAGCCTCCTGGGACTTTCCTGCTTTCAGGCAGAGTTCCCCACAGCACGCTGCACCCTTCTTACCTGGTAGCCACAAGTGTGTGCGTACGTGTTCAGAAATAAATTTGATGCTTGAGCTGCTCTGTCTGGGCTGTAGCTTTGTGGACCTCGTGGTGGCTGCGAAGCTGCTGCCATGTGATGGGTGAAACTTCCCCTTCCTGGTCAGGCAGCACCACATCTGCGGGAGCTGGAGCTGCACCTCGGCTCCTCAGGTCAGGCGGACGGTGCCAGAGTGGTGGGACGGGGCACAGGTCCCTCCAGGTCCCTGCTGTGGGGCTGGCCGGGGCAGCTGAGGCTGGGGGATGCGGGGGTAGATATGTTCTCTGCACGCCCTCCTTCTCAAGGGCGTGTGCTTGTGCAGCGGGAACACGCGGTCTCTTGCAGGCTCGCAACCCCAAAATATTTTCTTCTTGCGTTTCAGAACAGAGGCTTCTCAAAGAAGAGTCACACATTCCTGCCTAAAATATTTAGAAAAATGTCTACTCAATCAGCAAAAGAAAGACCCGAAAGCTTGCAGTTCCCTTTCCTTGATGATGATGATACCATCTCCACAATCAAAGAATCCAAAACCTTTTTTATTTTAAGAGGCCTGCCTGGCAGTGGGAAGTCCACTCTTGCCCAGGCTATTCAAGATAGGTATAAAGATGCCTGCAAGGTCATCTCTGTTGATAACTATAAAATTACACCTTTAATAAGAAGCACCATTCCTGAAGAGTATTCAAAGGTGGATGAGGATCTAGTTGACTATTGCAAACGAGATCTCAGCGTTATCGTTTTGGATGACACTCACCATGAGAGGGAACGACTGGACCAACTCTTTGATATTGCTGACAAATACCGGTACAAAGTCATCTTTGCTGAGCCCAAAACCCAGTGGCGAATGGATTGCTTGCAGCTGAAAGAAAAGAATCAATGGAAATTGTCAGTGGAAGAGCTGAAGAAGATGAAGCCAAGCTTGGAGAAGGAATTCCTACCCATGTATTTTGGGTGGTTTTTGAGCAAAAGAAGTTCAGAGATCCTGAGGAAGGCTGGCCAGGCCTTCTTGGATGAGCTTGGAAGTCTCAAAGCCTTCAAAAAGGAGAGTAAATACTGTATGTATAGAAGTATCTTACCAAGTTCTTACTCTATTGATGAAATGCTAGCACTCAGCAAGTGGAACAAGTTTGGCCAGCTTCTAAAATGAATTTCTAGTTAAAGTTAGCAACAAGAAAAACTGTTTAAAGCTATTAATCCGCTTTCCATAGTTAGCAAAGTTGCTGTTTTAAGCAAGGAAAAACTGTTTCGTTCATTATAAGAAGTCCGTTTCGCTCCGACACTGTAGGGAGCTGGGTTTGGACAGCAGCAACGTCACATCAGGTGGCTGGGCATCCCCTGATTGCTGCGATGGGTCAATGAGAAAAGGGAAAGACTGAACGCTTTTGTCGTACAACATCGAGGTTAGCAGGAGCCACGATGACGTGCGGAAGCTTCCGCTTTCTAGTTACATCCACTGGTAGCCTAGGCGGAAGGGAGGGGGGGTGTTTACCCACCTAGTCCTTTTCAGCAGTCAGAAAGGTGAAAGATGAAGGAGGGGTTGGTGAAGAAAGCCAAGGCAGGACTTAGGCTCATGGGGTGACATCAGGGGGATCATTTTTTGATAGTGATATTGTTTACCTGTATTTGCAGTTGCTTCTGCTATTGATGATCCCAAAATAAAAATAGATCTCACCAGCTACTTTGTGAAGAGGCCGCCCGGGGTCTTACACTGCACTACAAAATACACCGAGTTTGGAAAAGCAGCTGGAGCTGAGGAGTACGCACAGCAAGAAGTGAGTACCGGGGCTCTGACGCCTCCCCTCAACCCTGGCCTCCCTCCCCCTTCCCAGCTGGGGATCCACCAGCCTCCCGGGGTGGGCTGGGGACGCGGCTTTGCTTGGAGCAGAGAGGCCAAACGTGGGGACGGTAAGTACGTCCACATGGCCTGTGCAATAGAAAAGTCATTGTTGTGGGAGAGATGGTGGCTATTTCCTCTTAGTTTTCAAACAAAATACTCTTGCCCCCATCACCCCCAACTGCCAGCATCATCTTCGATAGCTTGATTTGAACGATGATGAATTAAGGTATTTACACTTCCAGCACCATTATTTCAAAGCAGCTAAGCCCAAGTTAAATATTGGCCTTTGTGAAGGAAAAAGATGTAACCAGCTCTGGATTCACGGAGCAGGAACTTCAGGCCATGATCTAGTTGCACACAGTATGTCAGCTATGTCAAAGAAGAGCTACCGTGATCAGCCAAGACCCTGAGCTTGTGGACAACAAAACCAGCCCCACTGCTGTAGGCCCCACCTGGCTGCGGTCAGTTAAAGCCGTGTTCTGGACTTGTCTCCCTCTTCTCCCAGGCTGTGAAGGCTTCCTACGGCAAAGGCTTCACCTTGTCCATTTCTGCTCTGTTCATGACAACAAAAACTGTTGGGGCTCGTGTAGAGCTGAGCGAACAGCAGCTGCTGCTGTGGCCTGCAGATGCCGATAAGATCCTGCCTGCCGACAACCTCCCGAAAGGCAGCCGGGCTCACATCACCCTCGGCTGCGCCAACGGCATTGAAGCAGTCCAGACTGGGCTCGATCTGCTGGAATTTGTGAAACTGGAAAAGGCAGGGAACAAAGGGGATGAAGTGGGGGAAATTGGAGGAGGGAAACTGCTGTATTTTGATAATGGTATGTGGATGCTCATCCTTTCCAAAAAGATCGATGTGAAGGCAATATTCTCAGGTTACTATGGAAAAGGAAAACTTGTGCCAACACAGAGCACCAACAAACGGGGCTCTGCTTTTAGTTCCTGCACCATCATCTAGGAGCATGGGCAGGGTAGCTTCTTTGTTTTTAAAAGGCAAGTAACTCCTGTAACCTTTAAAAGTGTAAAGAGAAATAATTCTACCTTTACTAAAGTCAGCCCTTTTGCCAGCCCCAGTGTGAAGCCTCTCTGGGAAGAGAGTTTATTGGCCTCGGGACAAGGAAGAAAACAAGCAGCTCTTGACTGACGAAAGGAAACCATCAGATAACTGATGTCAGTGACAAGTGCTGCCGAGCGCATTTTGACTTTTGGAGAGAACGAGCCAGGGTGGTCTGCTTGTTTCCTTCCTCGGAGGAAGATCAGCTATGGCCTTTTATAGCTTCCCTATGAACCACAATCGTTAGACCTGTACATGTCAGTACTATAAGCAGTGGCAGACCAAAGCCTGTACGTAACTGGTCTGAAGCCAACTGAAGTGCGTGATGTCCCTCCCCTTCTGGGACTGACATCAGTCATTCTGGTAGCTGAATTACTGGGTAAAAACCAGCAAGACCCAGTTGTGGATCATTTTTTTCAAGCATGGCAGTTACGGGCTATGCTGTTAGTAAGAAGAGACTTGCAGCAGGGCGTCCAGCAGCTGTGATCGGGGGTCACTGCCGTGGCTGCCCAGCCGCGCTCTGCCCCTGTTCCCCGTTGCTGTTTGCATGCACAGGCTTCCTTTGCTGCAGGGCAGACGTGCTGGTGAGCGGACAGAAGCAAAGCGCGGTGCCAGGTGACATCTTAAAAGACCAGGAGGGGGGTCCAGTTCCTGCGGCACAGCTCCGGCCATTTTGCTTCATGTGTCGGAGTGGGCTGGGCCAAGCACTGCCCCGTGTCCTTGTCCTGTAGGGAACAATCCTGCCTTGGCAGGGAGCGGAAGAGATGAACTAATGTCTTTTCCCTCTTATTTTACAGAAACTAAAATCATGTCTGAAGTATAGAACTGTACTTCATGCAAGATTTTACTACTTTTTGCTAATGCACTCCAATGTTCCAAGTTAGGGTGGCAGTAACATTGTAATTTAGGAAGTGGAGGTACCGTAACTGCGTAACTTACGTCTGCTCAAACCTAAACCATTGGCTGGAAAAAGAGTTAATGATCAAGCACTTCTGTTAAGTCTGTTTCATTGCACTTAATGTTTTTGCTCTTAGCCAGACTGTTTGCCAGCTGGTCAGTGGATACATGGTCACTACTTTACTGTAACACAAAGCTCAACTAATGGATTCAGGTCAGGACAACAGTTTAAACTCATGCTATGGCTCAGTGTTTGGTGAACTGCATCGTGAAATTAATCCCGTATTAATATATGAAAATACTTACTGTGTTTGACAAGCGTGTGCTGGGCTCGTCTCTGTAATGGAGCTGTCGTGTGGGCACAGCTTCCCTGTAGCCGGGTGCACACCAAAAGCGTCGCTTGGGAAGCCCAACGCTGCCTGTGCGAGAAGCATTTCTCCTCCGGATGTTTAAACGAAAAGCAAGGCGTGCTTTGGGGCTGATCTGGTAAATGCTCTGTAAGTTTACCAATAAAACCAAATACTTCCCGCTGTTCCAAAAAGAGGGATGACACCAAATTCTCATCATGATATAACAATTTATATAGATTACAACCCCCCCCCCCAGCACCTGTAATCCTCCCTTACCTTCAGCAGAGGAAGCCGTGCTAGCTTCTGCACTGGCAGAGGGGCACATGCCCAGTGCCCAGCTTGGGCCTTTCCCAACAGAAATCCCAGGCGCGTTTGTTCCACCAAAACTTTAAAAATGCGCTTCCCAGCTCCTGTGGGAGCACAGCAGCACACTGACCCCCTCCCTCCAGTGCCCTGGGAACGACCCGATGCTCCAGATCGCATTGAGCAATGAAAAGCGCAGCTGGAATATCGTGTTTATTTGCCTGTTCAAGAACAACAGTGAGACTGTCGTCATTTAAGTTTTTATTAGTTTGTACATCATATACAGTTTATAATAAAGTAAACCAATTGCATATGGTTTTGCTTCAGTCTGTGATATTCTTCATATAAACACATCATTATGAATTATGCCTAATGAAGTAAACAACAAATATTCACATTTTTACCGTTCACATCCTAGAAAGGTAAGGGTCCAAAGAGGGACAGTGTTCATACCGACGTGAAGCCCGTCTTGGAGAGGATGATGTGTTTGGCAAAGCGGTGGGGACAGCGATTGCTCCATGCAATACTCCTTTCCTCCCACTGGAAAGGTTAAGATATTTACACTGAGGTAAACATTCAAAATTTTGATTCAGATAAATACTGCAGCACAGGGTCTAGCGTCCTCTCCAAGTTGGCTTCACATCGGTGTCTGGTTTTGTCTTGACTACTCCTTAATGTCACAACAAAGCAGACACGCATGCAATGAAGGCGCTCGGTTTGCTGTTTCGCACTCAACTCTTCCAACATCGCTTCACGCGCTTTCCGCTCCCGAAGCACGAGCTATGGAGCGAAAGCAGGGCGGAGATGGGGTAATCGAGGTCAGGCTGGCTACGCCAGCACAGCAGCCAAGCTGCACACCCAGGCAGAGGCAGCATCCCAGCTCTCCCACCAAACTCCCCCCTCCCGAGCCAGCACGATCGTGCCGGAGCTCTAGCTCAGTAACGCCGCGTAGCAGACCACGCCTCACCGCGGCACCCTGCTCACGTTTCACACCAGAGCTTTTCTTCAAGAGGTCAGATCTATGCTAGAGTGAAAACCTGCCTAGCACTACCCGAAGGAGAAGGGATAATCCTGCCCCTGACTCTGCAGGAGCGGGGAAAGCCACGGCACGTTGAGGAAGGCCAAAGCATTGCACATCGTCTTTCAAAGCCAAGCACAGGTCCTGCTGCCCTGGGGAACGGGCGATAGGGACGTCTCCAGAATACGGTACGGCTGCGTGTGAGCAGCCTCCAGGAGAATGGAGGGTGACAGGCTGCTGCGATCCAGCCCGCCGCCTCGCAGCCTTAGTTGCAGCACTGCTGCAGCAGCCCAAGGCGGACCTCGGCACTGCTCGGAGAAACTCAGGTAGGTGCAACACACGAGCTGTCCTTTCTCCCTAAGAAAGGGGAGGGGAGGGTACAAGGCACAAATTTAAACGGGATGAAAACCATCCACTTGAAGATAAGTGAGTATCTTTAGTTATTACTGAAACTGAGGAAGTAATTTTGAAAGAATAGCAAACCACTGTGTGGTCTAAACGCTTTGGTCACTCAATTGGCTGGAGAGCGATGTGGCCGAGCGCAGCCCGCCAGCGCTTGCGGGTGGGCAGACGAGCTGAGCCAGTTTCCATATCGGAAATGAAACAACAGCACAGCAGCTTTCACTCTGTATCCCTGTCAGATACAGAAAGCTGAGGGACTTGCAATATGCCATGGTTAATAATACCGTTGTCCCTAAACCTTTTTTTCTTTTTTCCTTTCTCCTTTCCCCCCCGGCATTTGCATTAATGTATTTACAAAACAGTCAGAAGCCTTTAGCACTAAGGATCCAGCTTTGTAGCAACACTTCCAAGTTCACAAATGAAACCAAAACTACTTTCCTATGTAGCACGTGCAGCAGAAACAACGAAGAGCCTGTCAAAGTGGGCAGCCAGAAGCATCTTAATGGTCTTTACAGCCGACTTCAAGTCCAGGTTCAGTGTATCTGGAAAGGACTCTCTCAATACTTCCCCACAAAAGGCGGAGCTGACACAGCATCAGATTTGCAAAGTAAATCCACGCAAGGAAAAACACACCAGGCTTTGTGGTCTAGAGGTCAGACCATCGTACATGCAAGTATCTCCCACGCACTAACATTACCGATGCATATTTTCATTTTTAAAGCATGAAATTGCTTCCTTTTTAAACTATCCAGCAGCTCAGGCACCACAAGTATCATGATTAGGCAAAAAAAAAAAATCAGAGGGAAAGCATAGTAGTCAAACAATTCCTTATCTCCTTGGAAATGGTATAGAGTCACGACAACAGAGCCTCAGCTCGCATGCTTGGTCTGTCGAGAGCCACGCTGCCCATGCACACACACTTTTTCCTGCAGTTTCCCACTTTCATGGAGGAAGCCGACAGCTACTCCATCAGTTGCCGAGCTGTTCGATGGCAACGACTTCCAGCACGTCCCTTACGCACCAGCCCAGTCTGGCCTTCAGCCACGACAGCTCTGCCGTCTCTGGGTACTTCCCATCGGCAGAAGCCCTCACAGCACCAACCGTCCCCCTTCGGGAACGCCGCACAGGAGCTGGCAGGCCGAGGGGCAAAAGCTGCTCGGCGTCTGTATTTTGGGCCGTTCACCAGGCAGAGTGGGGCACAAGGGAGCACATGGGAACAGTCTGGGGGCACGTTTGGGTACGTTTCAGGGTTAAGCGTTAAGGCTCTTGCTGTTATGCCAACAAATAAAAGCCTGACTTCCAGAAAGATAACTCTTCTCACTAAAAGGAAGGGCTTTACCATCGGTTTCTTCCACCTGCCAAGTTCACGCGGTGGCCTACAGTCACACCCAAGGGAACAGAACGCTTCAAACGCTCGATTCACGTACATCCCTCTGCGCTTGTGCTCCAAGGGTATCGCCTCCAGCAACCGCCTCCTACCACCTTCATTAGCTCTGTATCACTCTAAAAAAGGACTGGCATAATACCGCTTTAAGATACTTATTCATTATCACTGTGGCAAATTCCTATGTCCGGTAGCTCCTATTGAGCTGAAGGAAGCCAGGGAGGTCTGCAGCATGATAGCAGCTAGAAAATGGCACCAAGGTTCCCTGTGGCTATATACAAAATACAACCCATGAGTAACGTTCCAGAACTACCAAGTGTGAAAGGCAACGTTTCAAGCAATGCACACCTAAACATATTTTTCTGAAAGAAGCAGAGTCCCGCGTCTCCTAGCCGTGCTCGGGCACGGGGGGGTTCGAATGCCACCGCACCTCTCCCTCTAGGCGCTGCTGCTGTCCTGAGGTAACGGGAGTCACTGAACGCCGCTCAAACCCCAGCGCTCCGTGCAAAAGAGAACACGTGTCCGCCTTCACTTTGAATCACATAATAATGCTCCTTAGAAAAGTCTTGGCACTCACCATGTTAATATTTAACTACATTAAATCATGCATTCACGTAGTTTTATAAATGTCTGCTGTATACATTTTCTCTCTCAGAAAAGCCATTCCACTTCCGTCCTCCAAGGAATGGTCTCACTCAAAGTTTGGAGAGGGAAGCCTGTCGTACTTAACTGGGGGGAGGGGGAAATAATAATAAAACCCACTGACAAATGCAGAACACGTCTCTGCACGGCAATAAAAGACTGAGAGAAGTCCAAACTGTACAGTAATATTGACACACACAGGACAAGACATTATGAATCCAGAATGCCACACTAACACGAGTCCTGTAAACTCTGATTTACAAGTGCCATGAGACCTGGGGAGGTATCAATATGCATAGACCAGTATCTCAGTTCCCCAGATAATTACCGTTTCAGAGTCTGAAAGATGCTAGGATCTTATTTTGCTTTCAGTGCAATCCGGATAAGTCCATCACGTTACACTGGTGCGAAGGAAGTTAGAATAAATGCTGTAGAGTCTGTTTTTGGAAATATTACTCAACATTGGCTCATTTAAAAAGCTGACTTTTGAGCAAGTTATAAAATACTTTCTTTATTCTGCAGTACTAGAAGTTAAGCCCTTAAATCTTTCCTCTGTGAAAGCAGAGTGTAAAAATACTGACAAAACACAACCACACAACTGTAGTACTCGGTGGCGGCAGCACCACGATACTATTGCAACTGTTGGAAACGAAGTTCACTTGCATTGCAGCCTAGCAACTCTGTCCCACTGAACAGGACAAGTACAGCCCTCAAAAGGAAGGAAGACAAGGATGTTAGCATTCAAAGTAATCATTTCGTGCAATGAATTCATTGCAGTTTTTGTTCCTGCAGTAAGAAGTTAAATCAGGTATTTTATAAAAGTCAGTGTCAGGTTTCTCTAGGAAAGAGTCTTGCATGTATTTGTACGAAGACCCGTTTTCTCAGCCAAGCAAAATTCAGCCCTCCAAACATCACTACACTACCACAGGTCAGTTTAAAACACTCCGGACACAGAAACGCTGCCGAGGCTCTGCCCTTCTTGCCGGTGTTGCCGAATGCCAGCACACGTTCTCTCAAACCCCACTTCTGAGCAGGACTGCCCGAAGCTCTGTCAGACAACGCCACACGCTGTGCTCCAGAACCGTTTTACAGACAGTATTTAACTTGGACAAAGCACCTAGTCAAAAAGGTTCTTCACTCTCTAGAGAAAAGGGAAGAATTCTGGAAGCAGAGTCCTCTCCCAGCTGAGATCTTGCTGTAACACTACATTGATGGTGAAAAATAAAACAGCATTCATGTTAACTGGCAGTACCACCAAGCCAAACCCACTTTCAATTCGAGACGCTGCAGCTGCACGCAGCTCCAGGCTTTAAGCTCATCCCTCCAGCACTTGTCCTGACATTGTGCAAGAGAAGCAAGTGACAGACTGTCAGTTCAGAGTTTGACTTTGCATTTTCTTGCTTCTTTGGACTAGTAAATTACTTCTAGTTGAAAACTACTTGACTAGTTTAACATATTTGTACAGTCCCTGTAAACATTATGAAAGCACGCTGCTGCACGCACAGTAACCGTTTTCAATTATTAACCTGAATATTACTTTGCATTTCTTCAGAACTAGAAAGAGCTCATCCATGTTAAGGATCAGCAACATGAAATCAAACATCAAGCTCAACAAAATCAAGTTTTAGCACAAATATTAAATGTTCAAGTGGATTAATTAAAAAAAAAGTACGGAGAAGAAATTCAGCCCAGAGCAAATTCAATATTCCCTTAAACAGGACCATTGTTGGAGCAGAAACACAAAGCCCTTAGTTCTAGCTGCATCACAGGGAATTCTCACATAAGCTGCTCTTTTAAATCCAAAGAAGCATTTCTCTGATACAAAATTGTTAAGCTCACACATTATCATTTAACTTAATGCCCAAGTGTATCATTCTGGTAGAACCATGGCAAAAAAAAAAAAAAAAAAAAAAAGCCGGCAGGTAAAACACGATTGTATGAAACTTGATTGAATCTTGGCAATATTTTCAGTAGATTAAGATAACTTACAAGTTACTACAAGCCCTAGACATGCTGCCATACTGCACTTCAGACCCAACCAAAACAAAACAGATTACTTCACCCTCTTACAAGTCGAGATTCCAGGAGGACTTCAGGGAAATCCTCTCTGCTGAGGAGCAGGAACAGTCTGAAAGTACGGGCCAGCATGGAGGGACCAAAAGATTCAAAGCTTTATTTTTTTTAATAAAGTTAACAGTAAAACAAAATTCACAAGCCTTCCCCTCCCCGAGCTGGTTTCCTCTTCACACACAAAAGCACACAAAACAGAGGTCTCCAACTGAGAAAAATGAAACTGCTCTAAGTACAATGAGACATGATGAAGGAAGGAGTCTAAGTATGTCCATATTCAAGGTTAAAATAAGCAGATCAGGTATGTGTGGGTTTGTTTTTGTTTGGTTGGTTTTTTTAGCCAAATTGGAAAAAGAAATTTCCAGGCCCAGAAGCTGAAAAAGAAAATGAAAGATATTAGCACTTTCAAAATTCAAAGACAATACGGTTAACTACTATCCTGCAGTAGCTTGATGACAAGTCAAATCACTTAATTTAAACAAAACCATTTGAGCAGGTAGAAGAGACGAGATCTTTGCTATGCATTTCCAGCAGCTAATTTCCAACAAGACTGGACTACTGATAATATGGGCAAAGGAGGCAGATATACAAAGAGGAAGGTAAACAGTATACGAAGCGTGCAAGACTCAAAATTCACTTAACATAAGACCACAAGGAACACACACTTCACTGCCTCCAGTCACCTCAAAATATTTGCAGGCAGAGGCCTTCAGGAGGATTCAGTGTTATGAAACCAGGAGAGCGCTGTGCGATACGTACGCACAGGACTTCTGACCAAGAATCACCTTTTGTTGCTTCAGCACCAGCAGTTGTACGCAAGTTATGCTCAACTCCCTCTAAGCAGCAAAGCACCACGGAGATGGCCAAAGCCTACACTCGCTGCTTGAAAAGGGAACCCCTTTGTTTCGTCACTTTTGAACACAACAGAACCAGAACCGGCCGTCAGCTGGGATGCTGTGCAGACAGAACTTTCCAAGAGCTTAGATACTTTTCTATGGAAAAGTCAAACACTCTCCTTGAACGCCACATCCACGCTGGGAAACTCAGCTGTCAAGTGATTTGTGTACTTACGTTTCCAAAGCTGACGGGAGAACACTTCCACCTACCTTCAAAACTGAAGCCACCTGGCCCACCAAAGAAAGCCTTGAAGATATTATTTGCATCAAAGTCTACGGGGAAGAAAAGGAAGTTACGAGCTGAAGTGAAACAGTCAGTTACATTTTTCACAGTTTAGAAATTGTCACTTAATTGAGGGACCATAAAGGATTTTACAAATGGACAAAAAGCTATAAACAGCTTGCTCGCTCTGAGCACTGCCACACAGCAGAGTACAGCGCCACTGACTAGCAGAAAATAGGTAAAACCAACATTTGTCAGATAATTTCGATCACAGGGCACTCTAAGAAGCTTGGATAAGTAGCATTTAGGGACCCACAATCCTTCTATTATGCTATTTTACACCTACTGTGAAAGACTTCTGGCTAATGGCAGCTATTACCTACTGTCTCAGTCAAGGATAACATCCACCATACAACGTAGACTGTGGACAACTTGAAACATTCAGTGCAGATCTGCCATTCAAATGCTTTCAGAAACCCAACCGACTCAATTCACAGAATTATTACAAGTGGGAGGTTTGCTTTAGAGAAGGCAGACTCTAAATGGTCTGATCTTTTTAAAGGCTGCCGTGGTAGAACATCTTAAGCAACACTTACCTCCCATGTTCAATCCATCCTCCTCTAGATCCTGCCCGCTGTCATAGCGGGCCTTCTTTTTGGGATCGGACAGGATGGTAAAGGCTTCACCAACCTCCTTAAATTTCTTCTCCTCTTCCTTCTGTACTTCTGCACTTGCCCCACTGTGTCGGTCTAGGGATACAAAAACAAGCAGGAAAGAAGCTTTTAGTTTCTAGTGTAAATGCAAAACACTACACACTCCCAGCTACTGTCACAGCATGTATAATTTTGGGGCATCAGAAACGCTATTTGTCAAGAAACTCCTTCTCTCATATTTATTCCTGCCTGTGGTTGCGTAGGGCACATGCGTGGAGCAAGGGGATCAAAGCAACAAGGCATACTCTAATAACAGACTATGGGTACCTGGATGATGCATTAGTGCTCTTTTCCTGTAAGCCTTCTTGATCTCATCTTCAGAGGCATTTTTGTCAACCCCAAGGATTTTATAGTAGTCTTTCCGTTTGCTCTTTTTCAATTCCACCTGTGCGTTCTTTAGAAGTTGCTTGTGTTCTAGAAAGAAGTGAATGCCAAAGAAAAGCAGCTTTAGTGTCAGGCACAGCCTCCTGCTTTTAGGAGGCTAAAGACCAACATGTTGAAGGATTCAAGTGCCACAAGTAACCAATCCACTTGGATTTACAGTCAGGTAGTTAATTAAAGCCTCACTGTCCCCTTAAGGCTGTTTCCAAATGCAGTTAAACACTGAACCACGAGGACTAATGTTACTCTGGCCATTTCATTTCAGGCTACTAAAAAAGCAAGACAGCAGTTAAGAACGAGAACCATAACCAGATATTCTGAATCTAGTGCATTGCTTCAGCTACAAGCTAAATTATCTTCTCAGCATTCAGTGTTGGGAGAGAAACCAGATTCTGAGACAGGCATTTCTGAGTGCTTCTGAGGAGTTTTCCAGTATTGTCCTGCTGGGGTAGAAGGCTGCAAATCAGAGCATATTGTGGGGGGAAAAGGCAAACAAAAGCAACAACAAAAAAAGGCCAGTTAAGGGAACCTTATGCGCACAAGAAGAATGTCAATATGCTCACCTTTTGTTTTTTCTGTCTGATAAACCTTTTCATAGTCTCTTACAGCATCTTCATATTGTTCTGTGTCCATGTAACTGTGGAAAGAAACAATGGTGGCCAAGGTGTGCTTCACAGGAAGAGGTGCGCACTGGACTGCAGAGAGGAATTACTGGAGGGACCCACAAAGCGTCACTGCTAGACTGACTGGAAGCCCAAGACACCTGCTTTGTGGGAAATGCTGGCATGGGAACTTGTACTTTGGGCTCCAAGTGGAGACGGCAATCTCATTTGGCAGCACAAGTTCTACTTCAATGATCTGATAATTACTTTATCCAGCCAAAGGAACTCACACCAGCCAGCAAGACTTCAAGGAAGCTGGTGCAAAGTTGTACACTAGCAATGCTAGTTAGTGACAATGTTGGCACCTCAAAGAGAGGGAAATGTGTCCATCTATTGGCATTTCAGCCTTACTCATATTAGCTACTTACTGTAAGTTAGCAATTACTGAGATGGAGCTCAAGAAGAACACTGAAGGTTGCGAATTAAAATGAATGCACAACAGGAAGGCTGCAAAAGCAGTTGTGGTTCATCTATAAGCCGGGCAGCTTTACCACAAACTGGGGAATAATCAGTATTGAGGAAAGTAGCAATTAAATCCACAGTCAGACCAGAGCTTTGATTACTTCCTTGGTTGGTGCCAAGTTCCAAAGCAGACATAGACACCCGAGCATCCTTTGTACAACTTGCTCAGCGTCACTGCGCCACACTGTAGCATTATCTATGGCTGAAATACGTACAGTCTCAGCTGATTTCTCCTTTACGGGAGGCAGGGCATCCCATTTCAAAATCTGGTTTGTTGGAAACATGAACGGCTCTGCCAGGATAGGATCTCTTATGTGCACCAGCCCTTACAAAAAAGCTTGAGAGGGAGGCTCTCTGGGACAGAACATCTTAATCTTACGTTAGTCTATAAATCATATTAAGTCAAGCTTTAGAATAAATCCTGCCTAAATACAACCATCAATAGGCAGTCCCAGATCCACGTAGGCAGGACAGACTACACAGAGCTTCCCCTGTCTCCTGGTGAGCATAAGAAAGAGGGACAAACTCAGGGCCCCTGAAGACAGAACCTTTTATTCAGTTAAGTTTCAGATTCGTTATCCCTGTCACTCAGTGCTGTAGGGAGGAGGTTCCTACCCACAAACCTGCTCAGCATGTCCATTATAAAGGTCTACTTACCATTGTGCTCTCCTCAAGTACGCTTTGATATACGTGTCATCCAGTTTTACCGCATTCGTGCAGTCATCTATTGCTTCTTCAAGTTTCCTAAGCTACAATGTCAGATGGAAGTTAAGTTAATCCCAATCAAAGAACAAATTCCACTAAATAGCATTATGACTTTAGGCAACTGAAAGGTGTAAAGAATCTAGGAAAATCTCACTGTTTTGTGTGTCTGCATCTGGGAAATTTTTTGCAATTCCCCAAAAAGACAAAGCTTGCATTCCCTAGGGAAAAACTAGAAGCTTGGCTAGTGAAATGGTAGAACTATGTGGTGCTTCTCTTTAAGAAATGCACTTGGAAACAAGGGCCTTCCTGAGAATGATCCAAACAGCATGACTAAAATGCAACTGCAAACCTGGAAAAAGCATCCAGGGTTTTTTAATTAGGGAATATTTTTTTAGATCAAAAAACAAAGCAAGACACATGATCTACAAGGAGAATAAGAGAAGATGTTTCCGGGAAGGAAACAAGTAAGGATGCCTTTATGCTGATTAAGATAAGGCTAAACTACATTCCTCCTCTCTTTCCCACTCTGCACAGCCCAAGTATTCGAGTTTTGTTTCCTCACGAGTCAACTTTGTTGGCTGTTTGGAACAGACTCAACCATTGTGCAAGTACAAAAACCTGAAACACTGCCTACAGCACTAGAAAGATCCAGCTGCCCGAGCAGCCAGAGAAGCCTATAATTTCCAGAATAATCGATTTGCAATTTGTAAACTACGTGGTGAGGAATATGATGCAAGACTACCTGCCAGGTGACCATTTCTTACCTTTGAATTAACCGTCCCCCGGTTGCAGTAGAGTTTGGCATTTGTTTTTATGTTATTTGGATCTATTCCTAGTGCCTCTGTGTACAGTTCATATGCTAGTTTGTAGTTTCCTTCTTTGAATGCTTTATTCCCATCTTCTTTCTTTGCTTTAAGTGCTTTGGCATTCTGAAAGAAAACATACCCTGGATAAGGACATTAGGTAAGTGATTCAGGGGTACCAAGCACCTTATTTTGCTGGGTGAAGGTCCTCAAACATAAGTGCTCTAACTTGGTTTCAGACACCATTAAAAGATACAAAAGTCACAGCCTGGCTACAGCAGCTGAAACGAGCTGTAAGCATTTTGCTTTTCCCCCGAGAGAAGTGCTAAGGAACAGCCAGTGCCAGGTACAGGCATTCTCCCCAGGAGCAAAGGTTGTCTAATGTTTAAGGCAACAATGTAAGAGTGAAGTAAATGTATGTATTTAAAAAAAAAAAAAAAATCATGTATTTAAAAAAAATGGGACCTCACTTTTCGAGATCTTATACAAGTCAACAGATTTAAAAAGTCAGTCAAAGAATTACCACAGAGTAGAAATGAGGGAAGGAGCAACATAAAAGGAACAACGTTTAAATGCAAGTCAACCTGTAGGCACTAATATTGAATCTGAAAGTCAGAAGTTTTTAGAACTGACAGACCTAGTTTTATTGCTCCTATATCTGATCAAGGAGCAAAGAAGAATGAAAGGGAGGCAGTCTTCAAAGCATCACAGTCTTCCGAGAAAGAGCTTCTAGCAATTCAGCTTTAACTAAAGCAGCAGCTGGTTGTCTTTGGGAAGGACTGGACATACTACTTGCTAGTGGAGATCTGGGGAATGATAATGTTGAGAGAGAAGGGATTGATCCAGCAGAATCAAGTTAGGTGCTTGGATTAAAAAAAAAAAAAAATCCTGGTAATTTTGCAGTCCCATCCCCAGTATCCACAACTTACTCGGCAGGCAAGACATGCTTTCTCGTGATCAGGAGCCATTCTGAGCGCTTGGACAAAGAACTGCACTGCCTTCTCAATACAGTCCTCGTAGTAAAGGCAGAGACCACGGACATACAGAGCGTCGGCATTTGTTGAGTCCATTCGTAAGATGTCACTGTAACAGACACATTAAAAAATGAAATGTTTCGCTATTCCAGTTTCCCTCTGATCTCCAAAAGCACTCTTTCTCCACTGGGATATTTAGTTATTTTATCAAGTCTGTGGTACAGATGTGTAAAAAGTAGGGGAACTTGCTCAAGCAAGACCGCTGGTTATTAACTGAGCTTAAACACAGCTTCCCAGTAAGATTAACTTTAAAGGGGATAAATTAATGCACTCTTCCTCATCACAATTTGCATTAAGGACTATTGCTTTTTTATATTCCCTCATTCATTTTGGGCTGTGGAAAACAAGCAGCAGCCAGGACGCACCACCAGCTGTTACTCAAACTCTAGACCTTAAGACACTCACCTTGCTACAGACTGTGCTTCTGGGTAGCGACCCAATAATGCTAAACATTCGGCCTTGAGGATTTTGAATCGGTGACAAGCAGGAGCAAACTCCAAAGCACGATCCATGCAAAATACAACCTGGTGTGAGAAAAAATACAAATGTGAGCAAAGCAAATAGCCAAAGGCCTAGTTTTAAAGGCTGCACCATTACCACACTCGAGATTTCATATTTGTCTTTGAACAGGAAAATAAGCGTGCAGACACCTGTTCCCTCTGCTGCCGGAGACATTTCAGCAGAAAATTTCCCTCATGTGCAGGTTTTTTGTCCTGTCTTTTAAAGGGCTTTGTGTACAAAGGTCTGTGGCACCTGCTACGTTACTATGACATAGCACTACTCAGAAGAGTCAAGGGATACCTGTAGAAGGTCCATCCCTTTAACTCTTCTGAAACTGTAGGCCCTAAAGAAAAGGCCAAGGAAGACAATTCTGGCCCTGTTTCCCGCACTATAAAGACATGTGGGAAGGACTGAGACAGTTGGGACTGGACAAAACACAAAAAAGTACAGTGCAGGGACTGATCTTACACTGGTCCGACTGCAATGGGCAGCGTGATCTAATAGGTCTTTTCCATCCCTGTGCCTCTGGTGGGGACATCTGCACAAGAACAGGGTCATTGTTCCACCAAGGTTCATCTGCTTCCCCGGCCCGTGACATCACGATTGCCCGCTGTGGGAAGCACTGTGCTCCAGACTGAGAAGCCAGTGGCTTCTGGGTGAGGAAGGAACAAGAGGTCCAGAAACAAAGATCACATTTCATGTGAGCCTCCCCAGAGGAGTGAGATGGCAGAAGTGAAGGGACAGATGCAAAAGCCCAGAACATGCAATACAGGCAGGGCAACTCCTACACACAAAATCCAGATTGACCCCATTTGCACCTCATTACCAAGTGATGCGAAGCTGACATTTACCCTTCCAAAATCTTGAGCTTAGCCTAAGAGTCAGTGACCTGAACAATAAACTTAATGTGCTGGACAGCCTCCTTTCTGGGCTCAACTTGGGCCTTACATGCATCCACTGAACAGAAACAGTTGCATGAGAAGTGTTTGGTGCCTTTCAGATTTCATGCTGTCCTTTCTTCTTGCATCAGGTCAGTACCCGCTGCATCCTGTTACAGCCCTTGGGAAGAAAGATTTGGAAACAGTAATGGAGGATGCCCCACGCAGATCTGCGTTCCTCCTTCAATGACCCTCACCATAATACTGGCAGAAACTGCCTTTTTTTTTTTATTAAGGAGTTGAGAAAGACGAATCCTGGATATACATTTTAAGAGCAAAGCGTGATCGAATGCTGCTGCTGACAAAATCTGTATCGAACAGCTCATTCATGGCTCCACTCACCCTGCAAAGCAAACCGTAATAGAGGATGTTCAGCTGGAGCCAGTCACCCTCTTCACTATTCATTCGTTCAGTGCTAAGAGAGCATGAGGTCTGCCATTTTCACAACTATTACAGTTCACAAGACAGCCCTGCTTCAATACAAGAGTATGTTGTACAGCACCTCCCATTAGGGCCCAGCTAATGTTAGGCAGGGAAATCAGACATGCATCTGGCTGAACTGGCCAGGTAAAATATGTGAGTTCATAATGCTACAGGAAACAATCAAGTTAATCTCACCTTCCGGAAATCCCGTTTCTCAAAATCCACTTCAGCTATTTTTTCATACTCAAGCACAGTACTGGCGTTCTTCAGCTGAAAGACAGGAGAACACAGCAAGTGTGGCAGGACACTGGTCTGAAACACCATCAAGCAGCACTTAAGCAGCCAATCCCTAAAGTGCCAGAGCAAAAACTATCGCAAACCATGGAAAAATAATGCAGATTACATGAATAATTTTAATGCCAGCATTAAAATCAGTTTGAAATCAAGCGACTTAACTGGTAGCCCAGGAAAATGTACCCCTGTGAATGAGCTACAAAAGTGGCAGCAGCCTTCTACATGCTGCATCACCCGTTTCTGTGCTCCCTCACCACCATTCACCATTTCTCCTCTGGAGCGCTGGTGAAACACCAACTTAGCCTCCATGCTCTTCTGCTAAGAAGAGACAATCACACACAAAAGTAACTACACAACCTGGTGGTCTACTGAAAAACAGATATAGAGGCTGTGACAGCATCTCATTTTTTTCCCCGTTACCTCACAGCATGCAAACAGTCATTACTAACGATGACTGTGATTCCACCTTGCAAATTCAAAGCAAAAGACTTACCAGTTCATTCCATTCCCTTTGACAGCCCCATCTACTGGGAATATTTAAATTTTGAAGAACTCCTACCTCTTGCTGTGCCTGGGTATTCTTATGATCCAGTTCTAAAACTCGTTGAAAGCAGCGGCTGGCAGCCATGGCATTCCCTAGGGAAAGATGGCACTTCCCTTCCCGTAGATGGCCCTGAGAAGACAGTTAAAAGGGAGATGCAAGAGCTGGAGGTGGAGACAAGGGTATTCAGACATGAATAAGAAGCATGAAGTTTTCCACGTACCCTTACAAAGCTATCATCCAATCTGACAGACTGCTGAGCATCTCCCAGTGCTTCTCGGAATCTCCCCAACATCATGAGTGTGGCAGCTCTGTTACCATAATAACTGGCATTATTAGGACAGGTATCTGGAGAAGATGTAAGAGCACTCACTGTTAGTGTAACGCAAGCGGCTATATAGCTTGTAGAACATATTAAAAAGCCATCGTTGGATTAAAAAAATTCACATTTCCTCCCAATTTATAACATGTCACCTGAGTTGCTTAAGATGACACATGGTGATCAAGCAGCCGTTTTGAATAGCAAGTCATAAAATTATTGCTCCCCATACTATATACAGGAATTAACTCATCTAGAACAAAAGTGTGGTGTTCAGTCTGGCAGCACTGCTGACCCTGCGTTAGAGGGAAAGCTGGATTGGTTTCATGTTAAGAATATCTTGGCTGGAGGAGAAACAAAGAACTGCTGCAATCACCCACATTGGCACTGACTTGCGTTATCAATCTGGTAAAATTTTGCAAGGTAACTAAAACAGTCAAAATGTTTTCATCCAGCATGTGCTCTTAGAAACCTTGCTGGTGTATTTTAAATCAATAACCAGCTTTAATTTTTGAACATGGTATTCAGCAAATGTTAATATTAATCACCAACTTTTCTCACCTATGGCTTTTGTGTAATAGTTGTATGCTTCATTGTAATCTTTCTTGGCATAGTAGGCATTTCCTTGTTCCTTGAATGATTCTGCTTCTCTGAAAGGAAGGAAAACACCACCTTTTAAGAGGAATTGATCATCAGAACATTCTGACCATGACCACGCATTTGGTCCCCAAGCAATCTTAGTGTAACTCTTCAGTGCTCCGAAACACCCGCAGCTGGTATTTCCTCTGTATCCACTGCTCAGGGGAAAACCGTGCACCTCATGTCCTGCTGGCTCTCAGATACTTCATCACTTTACCAGGGCCACGAACAGGGATACTCAGGGATATAACCTAGCTGAACATTACAGGAATGCAATAGCCAACTAAAGCCACCGTTGGGCACTCTCCCTTCGGTCTCAGATGCACTGGCTTCTAGAGTCAAGCAAAACTCAGCTGTACAAGGTTCATCAAGCCAGCTTGCTGCTGTGAGGTGCTGCATAACCTCAGCAGTCATTGAAGTCAATAAACAGAGTGCTGTCTACCTTTCAGAAGTAGTCCCACATACTTAAGAAACAAGGACAAGAACAATTTCTACATTCAAAAGACAGCTAAATCAAAGAGAAATAGGAGTGCAAACCTCAAGTAGAAGCTTGGCACTGCCTTGGCAACAGGTCCAGAAATAGTCCTCACACTCAAGAGCACGCATTTGCAGAGACAGTTTAGGACATTTAAAAACACACAACATATGGTTTAAAGCAGCATCCCTTAAACTCTTGAAAGCAAAGTTTCCCCTGAAGGAAATTAAACCCTTCTCTCTCTTCTCCCATCACCATTTTAGATAAGCAGTCTGAGAGGGCACTAGTACCATGCTGCTGAAGTTTAATTCAGCTTCACTAAATTAAATTCAGTGATTTAATTCACTTGCTTCGCCTCCTAGACTGTTTAACATGTAAAAACTATGAGGCCAGCTCAAAAGAAGCATCACCCCACTCCAAGATTCAGCAGTCAAGGCTTGCATTATGCTTGTGGGACTTCACTGCTGTAGCCAGAGCGACAGACGCTGTTTGTCCACTCTCCAGAGCACTTGCACAACCAGAACTCTGGCCCCAGACAAATACAAATTCTAACCATCAGAACAAAGACCAGCTCAGACTCCATCCTTCATGTCCCACAAGGGACCCAGCCAGCATATCCACAAGCCCCAGCTACTCTCTCCTTCAACAACTAGCAATCTTCTGCCAGAGCAGCCCAGCCGCGGGGATCACCTGCACAGGGGAAATGACCCTATCACAAGCAGTACAGCTGAAGTTGATTATTACAGGTCATCTTATTCCTCTTGTGTGACTGCCAACTGATCTGAACCAGCCTTTGCTGAAGCGATGAAGCAGGAGCCAAGGAAGCTAACATAGCTGGGCGACCCCGCAGTCTGCCAGAGCAGAGTCACACTTGCAGGCTCAAACATGGGTCAGTTCCAGGCTGCGCTGAAATGTTGGCTTCAGCATTTTCTTGAAAGAAGGATCCAGAAATGAAGATGTCTCTTTGTACCACTTGCTGCAGGAAAGTGATTTACAGGGAAATCCAAGGTAAACAAAAGCAAGCCAAATCAGAGAATGCAGCAATACAGGACCTTTTACATACAAATACCTCCATCCAACTCCAGAACAAACATGAGCTGTTCAATTGCTCTCAGGGCTGAGAAGCTCTATTTCTGCATCTAGCAACACTACTGTAAGAGTCAAAGGCCTGAGTCAGAGCCAGTCTTCAGTTTACCAGGTACTATAAACACAGAGATAATCTTTACCTTTAAAAAATTAGGCTAATCTATCACAGAGGTACAACGCAAGCGATCCACTTCTATACTTCTGTATGCTTTTACAATACTCTCAAAAATTAGATGCAGCTTTGGGCATGTTTCAGGACTGGGTTTTTCCCAGAGGAAGCAAAGGCTTTTGTCTTTCACAAATTACATTCTTAACAAACCTAACAGGACAGAAGTTGGCTACCTTCACTGAAGGTTGTAGCTACAACACACTCAAATAGTGGAAAAGGGGCTCTTACTATAGAAGACGTATTGTTAGAACGTACCATAGTGAGAAGCCTCTTTCATTATACTAAAAAAGACCTGAGGTGCAGAGCAGATTTGGTCAGAGTTGACCACCACTTAGCATTTTTATTTTGGAAGTACCTAGAGATCAGATCCTCATGCAAGAAATGCATTTATCTACTGGAAGCTGCCCTCACTACGAAGCTGCCAACCCAGGACAGACTGAACTCAAGCCGCAGTGTCCTCGCTGAGGGGGAAGCGCTGCCAGAGCCCCCCGATGCTCCCAGGGCACATCTCGGCAAAGGCATTGTAGGAGCCGAAACAAGGAGGGGGGACCCCGCCAGTGAACGAGAACAATGTTCAGCAAGCCTACTGGAGACAGAACAAAGGGAATTGTGTTGAAACAAGTTCACATGTTTTTACACTCGTTCAGGCTTGCCATTGGCCATTCCCACACAACCGACTCATGCAAAGGGTTGTTTTCACTGAACCAGCACAGTTTTGCCAGCTGGCAAAACAATAGACACAGGGAGCTGCCACACCGAGGGCCCGCGGGCCACAGCTGAAGTGGGTGCTCTTCACTTCCATTTTTAACTTTTGCTATCAGCTACACCCTGGCAACAGAGCAGATGCACCTCTGCTGTAACTCTGCTGAAGTCAAGCAACAGAAAGAACATGCAGCCACATTGCTGTATTTATTCGAAATAAGATGAATAAGTAACCGGGTGGCAAAGAAACAGGTTAGCGCACGTACCCCAGTGCCTCGGAAGGGTCTTGTCACAGCTCCCGGATTCAGTTCATCGCCACTATATCCGCTCCTGTTCCAGCAAACGATGAACTCGCCCATCTGAGATGGGAAACTCCTGTACCTCCTCTGCCCCATCTTTCCCACCATCACGCCCACGGCAGGTGCTTGTTCTGCAGCCTTGTTCTTCCTCAGAAGCCAGAGCACTGCCAGAATCTGAGCAGCAGGCAGCTGCCAGTACAGCACCCCTCCGTGTTCCTCCCTCCCTAGGGCCACAAGATCTAGACATGATTATGTGCCTGTTGGATGGATCTGTATCACAAGTGGCAGGACTCATACTTCGCGTGATTAAAAATGTGTCCAAACATAACCACCTTTTTTGAATATTACAGATCAAACATTCAAAATACAGTGGAAAAAATAATCAGCAATTCTGTACTTCTGGGATCTTGTCAGTAAGTAGTTTAACCAAAGCTTTATTCTCTTGTTTCTGTAATCGTAAATGGAAAAATAAAACCACAGATCCTATTCAAGTACCTTCCCTCAGAAGCCCTCTGTCGCACAGTTTAAGAAAAGGATGAACACTATTAACGGCAGAATTCATCTGAGCCACCACTGTAACCTGCTTAGCATACCAGTCCCTGATTCACAAGTCTTTTAGCAACTTTACCTGTCATGTTATGAGGAAGCATCATCTAATAGATACAGCTAAAGGGCTGGGTGCCAGAACACCCTGTCTGCCAACAAACTGCTGGGAAGAGCTGGGAAAACAGAAGAAAGAAAACACATACATGGCAAAACCAACTTTCACAAAGCATTGGTGTTCTGAGATGCTAGAGAAAACACGTAAACACAAGAATTACTGTTTTCTACTCTTTTTTTATTAGTCTGTTTTCCACTCTTTTTTTATTAGTCTGTTTTCCTTTTGAGCATTTACTTTAACACAGATTGATATATCAACAAGTCACAACACATCAGATAACACTAGCAGGAAAGAAGTGCACAGGTATTTCTAGTGCTCACATGGCTTAAAGCTCAATGATGAAACAAAGATTGTGAAAGAAAAAGCAAATTGCCTCCAAAGCATGAAGGCAAAGACAGTTGCTGGAAACTCAAGGCTTGTGGTCTAAGATCCTAGACACAGAACAGAAGCATCTCTCCCCAGTTGTGCTCCACTGACATAGAAAGCACACAAAGAAAACAGTTCTTGTTTACCACAGTCTCTGGCTATAACAAGAAAAAAATGCAGATCTCCTGATATCACTGGTAATTGTTTTAATCCAAACAGATGCTGCAGCCTGAATGAGATCATTCTGCATCTCGCACTGATGTAGGCTGCATTCCCCACTTGCTACTTTTGAAACTGAAGAAGAATCGTGCTTTGCTAAAAATGCGATGCAGGCTGAATGGATTCTTTGTGAGGGGAGGTTAGTGTCTTCTCAGGGCCTCTCCATGCTGGAGGCAGAAGACAGGGAAGAGTTGCACCAAGGGTCTCGGGAAGAAGCTTGTCTGTCTTTGCTTGCGTGCACCATGAGCTCACAAGGAGGGGACTGTTTGGAGTAACTTTCTCCTGGCAAGGTAGTAAATTTTTTCTCTTTTATAGTGTTTGTCAGGACCCCCAATTCTTCAAGTGCTACAGCCCCTGTCACCCTAGAGTGGTGACCTGCCATCAAGGCAAGCAGCAGGCGCGTGTTCCGCTGCTCCCCTCGCACACCCAGAGGCTCAGAGGGTGCCGCGCAAGGTCACTGCCTGCCTGGTGGGAGAAGGAACCACCACAAGGCTCCCTCTATTCCCCGTGCCCTGCCGAAAGCTCAGCCCCTGCTTGTTCCCGGAACAGAAGAGCTATGAGAAGCAGCCATCCCGCGCACCAGTGACACAATCCCACGTTTGCCTAACAACTTCTGCCTCCTCCTCAGAGCTTCCGCACACTGCTCAAGCGCTGATCGTGGCTTCCACCCCTCCCACCCCAGCTCCTAACGAGAACGAAAGCAGACCCACCTTGCAATGCACCTCATTTTCTAAGCTGTTGGAAACTTTGGGTATCTGCGCAAACAGCACCTGCTAGGTCCAGGAGTGCTGGCGCAGACCCTGTGCACACAGGTACATGCACTCACAGCAATATTACACAGCTACAGAAATTCAGCACTTAAGCAGGTGGCAGACTTGCTCTCTCGACCCCCACTCCTACTTAATTTCCTGTCTCCATTACGAAACAGTGGGAAAAAACCTCACAAAAATCTAGGATTTAAGGAAGGCTCCAAAATCCTGCCCTGGCCAAACAATCTTTTTTGTGCTGCTCTGACGAAAGGAACACACCTGCCTTTTCTAAGCAATTCCTGCAGTTCTTTAATAAGATACTTTATCTGGCATTTTTTTTGTTTGAAATCCAGCCCAGATTCTCAGCTGTCAGATGTTACTCAGCTGCTTGGGTAAAATAAGTTTGATGATCTCAATACAGTTTAAAGCAGGCAGATGTCTAGAGCTTAAAATTAGCTGTCATATTTGCCACTGGACATACTATACTCTCCCCTCCCTTCTTTCAGGACTCAGAAGAGAAGCCAAACACTACATGGGCCACAGAGATATACAGGGTATACTTTCCTGCACGCTTTAGAGACCCTTCCTCCAGGTTAGGCTTTACACTCTGTCTCAGTATTTAGAGTGAATTTAGAGGGAATATATCTCTGTCTCTCTATCTCTCTAGATCTCCCATTACTAGTGTTTGTATTTTCTGCCTCTGGTGCATGGAGGAAAGCTGCAGATGCAAAAGCAGGTCCCCAAAACCAAAACACAAAATCACATATAACATATACTGTGATCACACTCTGCAGCTAGACAGCATCATTCTGACCCTATTGCAGCAGAAACCGAACGGAACGCAGAGTAGACCAGCGCACCACGCAACACATTCCTCTGCACATCAGCACCCCCCACTGAGCAAGCAGAGGGTTTACTACTGGCTGCAAGACAGAAATGAAAACGACAGTTACCCACAGCATGCCCCAAACCAGGGAAATCTGGAGTCTGTACGTGCAAGTATCTGCATGGATAGTCTAAAGACTCACCAACTGAAACAAACATAACAGCAAAAGCCTGCCTCAAGTCTCTCACAAGAGCAGACAATAGCAACATAATTGACAATTAATCCAGAGGGTGCATAAAAAAAATCCATATGCTTGACACACACTCCAAAAGATTCCCAATACCTGAGGACAAAATCAAGCATGGAAGACCAAAAGCCGCAAGAACCAAAATACGCCACAAGAAATGAACCAAACCTCCCCCCGCAGCTCTAAGTGAAAACAGCCTGACGAGCCCCGGACTTTAATTGCGCAGTTATGTAACACACCTTGCTCGCAGAGCTCAGTATTAACCTAATTCATAGCAATGGCATGATCATTTCTGGCAGGGTCACATCATGGCTGTCGTGAGAACCCATGGAAGGGTCTAGAACCAGCTAGAGACTGCTTTTTTCCACACAAGCCTAAATGAAGGAAGCCAGCCAGCTGTAAGAATTCCATGGTAAAACAACCGCATCTACAATATGATTCACCCTAAAAAAGCATGTCTCACGTCAGAGAAAAAGGCTGGAACTGTAGGTACTGAGCAGCTTTTCATACTGTATAAAGCGACTACTTAACTGAGAGTATTCAAATACTCCGCAAATGTATGAGAGAGCAAGCAACTACGTGAGCAGCTTCTGCTTCTTCTTCATATTATCATAAGGTTGTAAAGTAATTACATATTAGTAAAATAGGCTAGATTTACATCCTGGGAAACTCAAGTGCCCATTTACAAGCAGAACAGGAACAGTGGAACCTTCTTCATGCTATCCCGTAACAACGCTTATCCACCAACGGTGCCCCTACAGCTGAGACAACCCCCCGCTCCTGCCAGCGCTCCCTGTGAGAGCAGTCAAGTCATGACATTTATTCCTGGGGAGCCTGGCCAAGATGCAGCTCATTTCATGCAAAATAGCAATGGAAAGACTCTTGGTACTCACCAACACCTGACAACCTCCAGGCAACATCTCTTGAACTAACTAGTGACCCAAAGTCAGGCAGAGTCTGAAACCTTCTTGACTTCCGTACAATCTCCTTTGTGTGGCAAATTTCACCTTCATTGCTTTATTAAAGGTAACTGATTTCCCATTGAGGCATTAACACATCTGACGTCTGCAGCAAAAGCACTGTAAAAGCAGCAGCCTGGGCAGATCATTTCATAATTATATTTTCCAAACAATTTGAGATATTTCTTTTTAAGGGGTTTCCACACCCTCCAGTGCTGAAGAATGAGGAGAAAGATCCAGCCTTAAGCACGCACATCAGACAGAATCTAGAGCTGCCAGGAAGATGACAAGGAAATTCTCCCTGGCAAAACTCAAGAGTCCCCAAGCTTGCAGACCAGCTGGGCCCAGAGAAAAAACTGTCCCCAGGGGTTAGAAACCTTTAAAATTAATTAAACAGAGTGACTTTTGGGGAGTGTACCAGTCCCTGACCACACCACAACTCAAGCTCTGCTCATTAGATACTTCCCAGCAGAGAAGCTGGCACTAACAGCACCACTACCCAGCAGATAAAATTAATGCAATTACATCAACCCTTTTCCATAAGGACCCCCACAATTTAGGCAGCAGCAGACAATAATTATCCTGTGACCACACACTATTCCTGTCCCTTAAACAACCTGTGAGTGAGCCTTTTGGCATGTTTTCAGCTGTTTCAGTGCATTTGTTACAATCATTCTGAAATACAGATCTCCACTTTTGCTCATCTCCTAATTTTTACTAAGCCACAGAGAACAGAATCATGCATTTAGACAAAGGTACCTGTATCTTGTTGTATTAGAAGTCCTAAACAGAAGTACAGAACATGGAAATCCTTGATGCTGACTTATAGCAATGATTCAGAAAAGGTTTTCACTTATTGTTGCTGTTTTTTATAGAAGCTAGCACAGACACATCATAAAGGCTGTACTAAATCAGATTAAGCGTATGTCTGTGCATGCCCATTAATGTGGACTGCCTGCATAGCCCTTACACCATTCAAGATGTTTTACAAACATTAGACACCTAATTAAGCCTCCAACTACTCTCCCTAATACAGTGACTATCACCCTAATTTACATTAGATTAATTGAACTACAGAAGTTAAGCAGCTGATGTAATCTAGGAAGGGCCAAAGTAGAGAAGAGGTTAATGCACAGGACCCCAAGAAATCAGCCCTGGGTGGCAGAAAGGCATGAGTGTGTAAGGCCTGCACTTTCTGAGCAACCAAAGAGAATAACTGGAAGTAGAATAATCATCTCCTATCCACACGTTTCTATTTTAGCAAAATAAAGGAGTAATATTCCAACAACCACAAAAAACCGGAAACATTGTGAAAGCACCTAACAAAAGCATCGCGTGGTAATAATCACAAACTACAGCACTGGCCTTATTACACCAAGAAAAACCCAGATGCGCAAGACTCTTCACAGCTGAACCTTCCTCTCAGAGCAGGGCGAGGACTGAACACTGCCCATGAATTCTTCTATTTCTGCACCTGCTCAGCCTTTCCCAAGAAGATCATCCTGTTGATGACTGGTTTCCTGCGCCCATCGCTTCTGCAATGAAACTTGGGAAGGAGGAAGGAAGGGTAACATTAGAGGTCACTATCAGAAGATGACTGTGCCTTCAGCATGGTTTTTACGTTTGGATATTTTTAACATTTCAAACACCACATTTAATTAGCCTGGGGCAAGGAATGACTTACCCGTAAACAGGGCTTTCCCAACTTTACAGGCCATGCAATTTGTCAGTATTCTATGCACAACATCCAGGTGCCTCTTCAGCAACATCTAATTTAACTCATTAGAATGACATCACCAGGAAGCCAGCTCCTTCTGAGCACGGCTCCCTTTAAGCCTTCAATTTCTGACAGTAAACAAGCAGCACAAAACACCTCGGGCCATCAATATTATTTTGAAAATACTATTCCTCAGAGGCCACTTTCAGTTTTGTTTCCTCCTGTTAATTCCATCCACTGAATAATTTTCTGGAGCAATTGCCTCACCTTCTACAGAAATAGTTCTCTCCTCCCCAGTTCCCCAGGAGATAACCAACTGCCAGTGTTCAATGCTGCAGCACCAGCAGAGTTTCCTAGACATCGGACTTTCCCATCTCACTGCCTGCAAGAGACTGCAATGCTCAGCTGCTGCCGGGAACCGGCTCACTTGCTCTCGAGAAGAAAACGGGCAAGAAAGGTTGGGATTCCCAGCACCCCCAGCCTCAGATGACACTGCCTGCTCCCCTGGGCCAGGTGCACCAGACCACTTTAGAAATAAACCAGCTACTGGAACTTGAAGAAGCTCTTTAATTACGATAACATTTTCAGAGCAAGACTCTGTCCAAACACTCGCCTGCAGCTGACATTTTTCCCATTATCCACAGCAAGGCAGGACAGAATAAAAACTGCTGTGTGTAGATTTCAAACGGTACCAGGGCCAAGGGAATTGGGTATGATGAAGAAGAGCAGAGCACGCAAATCTATGAGTTTGAAACTTCCCTTCTACACCACAATTTAATACTTTCCTCCTCGTCCTTGGCAATGGGAGAAAGCTCTCTTCAGACACCAGCCCGTGTGGCCTCGAGACAGAAAGGATATTAATTATATTTCTAGGACACTCAAACTCTAGTTGACTGAAGACAGCCTGACTCCACTATAGGGTGTATGTTCTAATCCTGGCACACACAGAGGCCCTAAGAGCTCACATGGCACGTGCAGCACAGACATCCCAAAATAAAGCGTCACCCGGCAGCAAGCACAGCCCTGCACCGCATGTGGCATGTCACAGTCCCCGGAGGGACTGCGGGCCCTGGCTGCGGAGCCCCGGCTGGGAGCAGCCATGGCCTCCCTGCGGGAGGAGCCTGGCTCGGCAAAAGGCCTTTGCCCCCGGGGCCCGCCCCGGGCAGGGACCTGCCGAAGCCCCCGGGAGCGCGCCCTGCCCTGCCCGGCGTCCCCCAGGCCAGGAGTTGCCGGCAGCCCGGCGCGCACCCGAGCCCCGCAGCCCGCCGGGCGCCGCGCCGGCCCCGCAAAGGAGGCCGGAGGGGCCCTGTCCGCCCGCCGGCCCCGGCGCTGACCCGCGCGGGAAGGGCCTACGGCTCCCCCGCACCAAGGCCTCGTGACCTGCCACCCCGGCCTGCTCCCGCTACCCAGGGCCGCCCCCGGCTCCCCCAGCCTTACCCATCCCGCCGGGACCCGGCCACGGGAGCGCAGCCCGAGCCCGGCCCCGCCCCCTCCCCGGCCGGCGGGGCGAGGCCGGCCCACAAATGCCTCTCTACCTCCGCGTCTCCTCCTCGCTCTCGGGCTCGCCGGGTCCCTCGGGCGCCGCCATGATCACATCGCACTCAGCCGCCGCCGCCATCTTACCACACCGGGCCGGGCTAGGAACGGGCGTCGGGGCAGGGGCGGGCGCGGCACCGGAAGGGGCGGGCCTTCCGCTGACAACGACGGTGGCGCGCGGGCCGGCAAGAGCGGCACTCGGCTGGGGTGGGGCGACCCCTGGGTCCTCCTGCCATGAGGAGGCTGGGGACGGGCCCGGGCAACCGGCGGGGGCACGGGGCACCAGGGCTGGGCCCGGCCCGGCCCCGCCCCTCACCTCACACGCTGTCACCGCAGCCCGGGGTCCCGGCAGGCCCCGGTCCGCCCGCCGGCAGAGGGCGCTGTGGGCCCGCCAGGCCCCGCCGCACCCCTGCTGTCGCTGCCGCGCAGGTGAGGCCCCGCCAGCCCCTCGGCCCGGCCCGGCCGCAGCGCTGTCCCGGGGGCGCGGCGTGCGCGGTCCTGCAGGCCGCCCTCCGGCCCGCTTCGCCTCTGAGGCCTGTGCCGGCTGTGGGCACCCGCCCGGCGGCTGGCAGCTGCGGCTGGGCCTCCGGCGTCCCCTTAGGCCCTTGTCCCCGCCCGGCCAGGGCTGCGGGTGCGCTCACCGGGCAGCACTGGCAGCTCCCCGACCCGCAGCCCTCCCCTGACAGCCGTGTTTCGCAGGCGGATTCCTGCAGCGGCCCTCGGTGAGGCAGCATGGGGAAGAGCTGCAAGGTGGTTGTGTGCGGCCAGGCCTCCGTCGGGAAAACGTCCATCCTGGAGCAGCTTCTGTACGGGAACCATGTGGTTGGTGAGTGTAGGGACAGGGAGGGAGCCTGGCAGAGGCCTGCCCGCCTGGCTGCTCCGCTGGGTGCCAGACAGCCCCGTGTTGCAGGTGGGCAGGGCCTGGCCCCCCTGGGCAAGGCTGTACCTGGAGACCCCCTAAACACGCCAGCGGAAGGGGTGGAGGAAAGACTCTGTCCTGCCCCACGACACCCTGCAGGACAGTTCTCTGGGTTGTGCCAGGGCCAGCTCCCTGGCCAGGGTCCCCATGTCTCCCCTGCCCGCCTCTCTGGCAGGCTCCGACATGATTGAGACTCAGGAGGACATCTACGTGGGTTCCATTGAGACAGACCGGGGGGTGCGTGAGCAGGTGCGCTTCTATGACACGCGGGGCCTGCGGGACGGCCTGGAGCTTCCCAAGCACTGCTTCTCCTGCACGGACGGCTACGTGCTGGTCTATAGTACTGACAGCAAGGAGTCCTTCAAGCGGGTGGAACTCCTCAAGAAGGAGATTGACAAGTCCAAAGACAAGAAGGAGGTGAGTATCCCAGGGGAAAGGGACTGCAGAATGGGATCTGCTCCCCTTGTTCAGGTTCTCGCCCAGAGACTCCTTTTCTCTAGCTTGTCACTAGACAGTAACAGGAGTCCCTGTTCCATAAGACTCTCAGTTGTAACTGGCTACTGTCCTGGGATGCTTTCTGAGCGTGCGAGTGCTCAACAGGCACTTGCATTTTGGGGCTGGTTTGAGACATAGACCCAAACAGGAGGAGAAGCTGCCAGAAGGGAGTACTGGGAAATGTGTTTTAAAAAGACTTAGCATGGAGGGGCAATTAGCTGCAGGACTGGGCCTGGTGCCAAGGGTCTTCAAGGCAGAGCCAGGCAGCACTGTTCAGCTCTGCATTTGCTACCTTCAGGGATTCTTCTCACCCTTTCTTGAACAGGTCACCATTGTGGTTTTGGGCAACAAGTGTGACCTGCAGGAGCAGCGCCGGGTGGACCATGACGCAGCCCAGCACTGGGCCAAGGGCGAGAAGGTGAAGCTGTGGGAGGTATCTGTGGCTGACCGGCGTACGCTGATTGAGCCGTTCATCTACCTGGCCAGTAAGATGACACAGCCACAAAGCAAGTCTGCTTTTCCCCTGAGTCGCAAGAACAAGGGCAGCGGATCCATGGATGGCTGAACCTTGTTTTCCCTTCCGTTGCCACCTCCTTTCCCTCACCTCTCTATTTCCCTTGCACATACCTCCTGCTGAGCCTGTTCGGTGTTGTGGAGCCTGCAGGGAAGCACGGTGGCTTGAGGAATGGGCGTCCCAGGGCTAGGGATGGTCTTTGAGGATAAGGGAGGTGACCCCTGTCCCTGCACTGGGACAAGGACCACTCTTTTCACTGCCCAGCCCCTGGCAGATGTTGGGAGATGCTACAGGAAAGCCAGGATTCACCAAGTGATGCCCATCTGCTCTCCAGGTGCAGGCTGGCAGACCTGAGGGCCACGTGCTGCTAGAGGGGAGGCACAGCATGGGGCTGGCCAGCCAGTGGGAATCAGCTCCATGGCTGAGCACAGCCAGGCCCGAGGAAACAATTTTCTCTCTCCCCAGCTGCTCTGTTTTATATATGCTGATACCACGTGAGAAGAGCCCATTTGCTGGCCCTGCCTCCAGCCCAGCCGCTGTCCAAGCAGCTCTCTCTTGTCCTACCCCAGCTGGCTCTGCAGTGCTGCAGTGTTCCCCAGCAGATTGCCCCTTACCTGGCAGCGCCCACTGCTCCTTTATGTGCAGAAATACTCAGTCATCCTGCCTCAGTGAATGCATAGTGCAGAGCAGGGCAAGATGCTGCTACTGAGGGCAGGGTGCCCACATCCACCACACTGCAGCCCTCCACTTCCTGAGTGCACACTCAGTCATGACCTTGGAGAAGCTGGGACTGTGCTTAGCCTGCACACCCTGATGCTTAGGGCTGTGGCAGCTCTTGCTGCCCATCTGCCACGGTGCTGACTCCTCTCAGAACCACCGCAAGACAAGGGCAAGGTGTCCCGGTCCTGCCCAGCAACATGTGTTCCCTTCAGATAATCTGGATCTAGGAAAAAAAAAATGACGAGAAAGCCCTGGCTTGTTTATACTTGTTCCTTTTATTTACTGAGTAACACAATAAAGCGATGAGATTTGATTATCAAAATATTTTCTTTTTTTTTTTTTCCCCCAACAGTTATAGTACATCAAAAAAATATACAATGAACATTACAGGAGGGGTACTGGCCAAGTCCCTAGAGTCTGTGTATTCCATTTTTGTAGGGTTTTTTGTGTTTTTGAATCAAACTGTTCACATCACTCCAAGGTTATTTACAGAGGGGCACATGTTATTGAGCGCTATGGACTATGCCCTACTACCTAGTACAGCATATGCTAAGTCAAAGGCAGTAAATGCTTTGGATAGCACAGGAGCAGGGAGGGTTTCTGGAGGTGGGGGGATGCGATCGAGGGAGTGTGTTCTTATGCAGCTCGTTGCAGTATTGATACTAGAAGGAATGGCTTTCAAGGGGGTTAAAGTGCCAAGTGTAGGAGTGTATTAGGACTCCACTGGTGGAGGGGTGAGGGGAGCAGCCGCCTCTGGCTCCAGCATAGGCTTTTTAGAACAAAATGCAGGGGAGCGACCCACCAGTGCCAAGTGGCTCCTGCAGGCTGGAGCATGGCTGCAGCTGGCTGCTCCCGGCTCCCCACGCTCCTGAAGCTGGTGGGCACGTTGCAGGAGGGGACACACTGCCCTTCTCTGCTGTGGCCAGGGCTGGGGTGACCAGCAAGGCGGCCTGGGGAAGGGCACAGTGACATGAGCAGGGGGAGGGCTGGAGCCAGGCTGACCACAGGCTGCTTGGCACTGCAATGCTGTCGGAGTCGTATCCCTCCTGCTGCCTGTGGGTCCCAGCCCCTGCAGGCTCCTGTCCTGTGGGACATGGGGTCCAGGCTGCATGTGTCCCCTGGGCTGCGGGACCATCTCCCTGTCCCTGTCAAAGCCATTGCTGCTGGGAGCCTTCCTTCCCTCAGCTGCTCTCTGAGCCTCATCTCCCACCACCACCATAAAACCTTTCAGTTGTCTCTACCCCCATCCTTCCATATAAGCTTGTTCTTCTCCTGGTACCCTCTCTTCACTTCCCTCCTTCCCTGGGGTGGAGAGGAGATGCCCTGAGCAGACAAATCTGTACCCAGGGACTCCCTCGCATGCCTGTCCTCTGCAGCAGGAGTGCAGCAGTGGCACTGCAGGTCAGTGCTGCCCACGGTGCAAGAAACGGACCCTCCAGACACAGGCATATGGCTCCGTGCTGCCCTGCTCCCTGTGCAGGTTTCCTGCCCTCACCCGAAGCTCCAGCTTGTTCTGCCAGCTCGGGGAAAGCAGAAGCATTTCAGCCACGTGAGTTACCCTCTGGCCAGTTCCCACTCACCTCGCATTGCCAGGACCCTGTCCCAGGCATCGGTGGACCGTGCTGGGCAAAATCCTCCTGAAATCCAGGTGTTGCTTATGGCCAAGACATCGGATAGGTGTGCTTGTGCGTGTGGACTCCCAGGTGCACAAACCAACCTGCCTCTTCCGAAGGGCCAGGAGGGAAGATGGTTCCACAGCAGTCTCGGAGCCAGCACCCTGGGCCAGGGGACGGGAAGGGAATCATCTGTGCAGAGCTAAGTGTTGCGTTGTTTTTTTCTGCTCTGACCACCACTCCTGGCTGTACAGACAGCGTGAGCACCAAAGTAAAATGCAGACAGCGAATGCGACGGGCGAGCTGCTCCCCTTGGATTGCATAGATTGGGGTGGGTTGTCACTCCAGCGTAAGGTCCATTTGGGTTGCAACTTTCCTGCATATTTCTATTTACAGCAGCATGCTGGGAATCCAGAGTGCTGTGGTTACAGGTTTCAGACCAGGTCATCGCTGGGCTTTCTGAGCACAGTGAAAAGCAGAGCTACGGCTTCGGGATCCCTCTGGAGCCCGGCTTTCTGCAGGCTATGACAGGAGCATCATAGGGAGAGTGCCGGGCGTAGGCTGCCAGTGCCGCCTGCTCCTTCGTACCTGATTGTCCGGGTTGCTGGGGACACCTCTGTTTTTGGGAATCATCTGTAACTCCCTGGAAGCTCCTAACAGGGATTGGGTTGGAGGGCTGGGCATGGTGGCTGGCCAGCAGGCGAGCAGAAGCATTGCCTTTCACTGGAGAACCGAAAGTGCTTTAGGGACATTCACTCAGCCTCACAGCATCTCCCGGGAGGTAGGGGCAGGGCTGTCCCCCGTGGGTGGGACAGAGGCAAACGGCTGGCGCCGAGCACAGGGTCACCTCCTCGGGGAGCCTGCACCGGGCGGCCTGGCTCTCCCGTCCTTGCTGGGCTGGAGCGGAGCCCGTCTCCGGCCGCATGCCCAAGCCGTGTGCTTGTCGGGGGCCAGGGCAGGGGCAGTGTGCTTTCAGGGGGAGGAGGCACCGGCCCTGGGCTTCGGCTATTGCTCTCGGAGTGAAGATATGGTCGGTGTGGCCGGTGCCTGCTGCGGCGGGGCTCTTTGGCTGGAGGGACATAGGGGGCTGTGGGGCGTAGGGGGCTGGTGGGCAGGACGGAACCCCCCGGCCAGCACAGGGCTGGCGAGGGCACAGCCAGCCCGGTCTGAGAGGGGAACTGCCAACTTTCCACTTGTGCTGGGGTCATTTCTCCCAGTAAGAGCTGGGCTGAGACTCCCCGCACAGTTCCCTTCCCATGGGGCTGGCCCAGACTGGCCGGCCGGAGGGCTGCTCCTTCCCCCAGGGACCAGCCAGCTCCTCTTCTTCCAGTCTGGTAACTGGGAGGGTGATGCACAAGAAGCCAGTGGGCCAAGGGCAGGCAGGCCGTGCCCACAAGATGGTCCTGGTGACTCGGGCACCGTGCTCTCCCGCACGCCGCCCGGCCGTGTGATGGGCTCCTCTGCTGAGCGCAGGGCTGGCACGGGCGGGGGAGCGGCGGGGCTGCGCGGCGGGGCTGGGTGGGCTCTGCCAGGGTATCTCGCTCCAGCAGGAGCCCGCTCGAAGCAAAGGAGAAGCCGGGGTTGATGTCTATGACTATGGTTTCCCACCAGCCAGAAGAGCAGCCTCCCCGGGAGTGCCGCCCACGCCGTGCAGCCCCCGCAGCACAGCGCGGTCTGTCGCGGACCGGCCCTCGGCGGGTGAGCGGCTCTAGTAGGGCGCAAAGACGATGGGGCCCGGTGTGGTGCGGACGTGGGCTGGCGGCGTTCGGAAAAGGGCTGGTCCAAGGATGGGGGCTTGGAAGAGGGTGGTGGCAGCAGCTGGTCTCAGGGCAAGGGGGCCAGGCATGGCGCAGACGGCGGCTGCGGTGAGCGGGCTCGGCAGGAAGCGGGTGGCCAGCGTTTTGGTGAGATGCTTCTGCAAAGCCAGCTTGGACTGCAGGGAGGGAGGAGGAGACACCATGAGGCACCCAGCTGCAGGAGAGCCCCCAGCTCCAGCTCCCCCGGCCAGACACAGCCCCGCGTCAGCCCTTGCCCACATCCGCTTTCAGCTGAGCCCTCGGCACGTCTGTGCAGTAAACGCAGCCCCTGGCCCCGACCCGACACACGCTCCATCCCCCAGCCCCAGCCCCTGGGCTCGGCTGCTCCCAGGTCAGCGCGCACAGGGATGCCCCAGTCGTGACGACTGGCCCCGTCACGTCGGTCCAGTGACCTGCCCTGGCTTCTGCAATGGCTGGGCTGTTCCCTGCATCAGTGCTTTCCTCTGATGCCCTGGGATGACTTTTGCTCTCTGCTAAGCTCTGCAACAAACACTTAGGCTTGGTTTAACTGAGCTGTGCCAGCCCCAAGCACCCAGCCGTTACAGCTCTCCCATTCAGAAACCACGGAACAGAAGAATCACGAGCGCTGCAGTTGTGAATGCTGCTGCTAGAGGACCCACAGGTTATTCCCATGCTTTCCTTCCCATAAATAAAGACTCGAAACTCTTTTCATCGCTACAGCCCACCCCCCCCAAGGGGGACAGGTTAGATGTGATCATGGGAACCGAGGCTTTAACAAAAGCAGCCCCTGTGTCTCTTATTGCGAGAGATGGCTAACACGGCAAACGATGTTTTGGAGAGCAAACCGGGTGGGTAATTTGCAGGGAGACAGATACCTTGAGAATACTCACTGCGAGGGCAGCGTTCTTCTGCAGCTTGTTATAGGGGCTGTACTTGGGCTTGGGCGGCTTCCCCGCCAGCCTGTCTTTGTGCCTCCGGCTGCTCATGTGCTGGGAGAGGAAACAGCCGGATCACGCCGAGCCAGGACAGCGAGGGCAGACCAGGTCCACGGGGGACGCCCATCGCCTTCTCACAGGGGACCGTCAGGTACCCGCCCCCCGGGCCCCCGGTGCCTGTGCAGAGGGGGCCGCACGCCCACGCCGGTGCCCCCACGTTCCCGGGCCCGGCATCGTCACCTGTTTGAGCTGAGTCTCCGAGTTCACGTAGATCTCGCACACTTGGCAGTGAAACGCCTTGTTCTGGACGTTGATGCTGCCCTTGTTGCCGATCCGCTTGGACTTGTGCCCGGCCCGGGAGAGGAGCTTGCCTCGGCCTCGCCGCATCTGGGTGCTGTGACCTTCCAGCATCGACTTGTGCTTGGCGCCTGGGTGGCAGAGGGGACACTCAGCAAACGCTGACTTTGCAAACGAACCCAGCGCCGCGCTGAGTGCCACGGCAGCAGGAAGGATGCCCTCCAAGCAACCCGCCCGACGGTGCTGTGCGACCCCCTTCGCGTGGGACCCCGGTCCCCCACCAACCTGCGCCCGGCAGCGCTTAGAATCACAGAATCATTAAGACCTCCAAGATGAAGTCCGACCGTCAACCCAACGCCACCATGCCCACCAAGCCGTGTCCCGAAGCGCCACGCCGACACGTTTTTAGAACACCTGCAGTGACGGTGACTCCACCGCTTGCAGGCACGGGGGACTGGGAGCTGCCTGGGAGCCCGGACTCCTGCCGGGGATGCAGCAGCCCCTTCCCAAACCCTGCCAAGCTCTCGTGGCCAGCCGCGCTTCGCAGGCAGACCAGAAATGCTCAGCTTCCTGGAGACCACCCCCCGCCACGTGCCAGACCTTCGGAGAAACTGCTATTTTAAGCGCGTGCTGGAGCCTGTCGCCCGTCCCCGGGCGTTAGCACAGTCTGCAGAGCCGGGCACGCGTCGCCCGCCGCGCTGCAGCATCTGAGCCGTGCCCAAGGTCAGAGAGGATCTGGCCGCAGAGCCAGGAATAGCTCAGCGGGGTTACAGGAGGCAGGGAAGGAGGAACCCGAAATCCCGCACACCTGGGGACAGGGCGCTCTGTCCTCCCCCTGCCAGCGCTTGGGTGGCGGGGGGGGACGGGGGACGTAATTTAAGCCACCGCTAATTCATTCTATTTTTTAAGGCGTTAAGCAAGGAGCCCAAGTCTGTGTGACAGCCATGAAGGAACGCAAGCCTGCAAACATTTTGTTTGTTTGTTTGTTTGTTCTTTTTCCCCAAATCAGCCCCTAAATTTGTAACCGGAGCTGACAAAAGCAAAAGGACACATTTGCAGCTAAGCCGCGGCGCTGTCCCGAGCCGGCCCCTGCGCACGGCTGCGGCTGCCGCCCCGGCGGGCAGCTGGGGCTGGGTGAACTGGTTCCCAGTTCTTGCTGAACTGGGGGAGAGAAGGGCCTTCCCTTTAAAACCGGGGTGCCCGTCCTTGTTTAGCATCCTCCAGAGAAAGGGGTGAGCCGGCAGCCGCTGCAGGGCCCGCAGACCCTGCTGGGGGTCCCTCGCACCACCGCTGCCATCGCTCGAGGGGGTCTGGCCGCCCCCCCTCCCCTCCAGCCACCCCCAGGCTGCAAGGGGCCCCTCGCCAGCCCCAGAGCCTGCCCGCCCGCCCCGAGGGGGCTGGGGCGCACGGCCGGTGAGCCGTCGCTTGCTGCCGGGCTCCGAAGCTTGGGAGGTTCCCCAGGGGCTTCTCAGAACAACCGCGAGCCCCAAGCACCAAGCTGCTTTCGGAAGGATGACCCCGGGTCTGAAAGAGGCACCGGCACTCGGGTTGCTATCAGCTTAAAGCCAAGCTGCAACGGAATACGAAGCAGCCTCCAATCACTTGATTAAATGTATCTGAAAATGTCTTTAATTAAGACACATGAACAATAAGAGAGCGTTTGACCTTGCTAAAATTCGCTCCATAGGCTGCGGCACAGGTAAAACACCACCGCGTATCTTTGCAAGCCACCTTAATTAACCCTTTTTAATTAAAGCAACATTCATCAACGCTCGCCGCTTCCCTGCCAGGCCGTTTGGCGATGGGGCATGGCGAGGCTCTGCACGGGGCCAGGACGGAGCTGCGAGGGGGCCGTCCCCCCACCCGGGCCGTGCCCTTACCGGTGTTGTGAGCCTCCAGCTGGGACAGGGAGTTGACGGTCACTTTGCAGGTGGGACAGTACAGATGCTGCCTGCTCTTCTTCCCCTCCTTCTCGCTCTCGGGGGCCGAGCTGACGCTGCTGCCCGACTCGGCTGCCTGCGCCTCGGCTGCCTGCGCAGCTGAGGAGGCCACGCTGGTGGCGTCCGAGGTGCCCTCCGAGAGCTCCGAGGCCGGCGGGGAGCCCAGCGGGGCGACGCTGCCCGACAGCTCCGCGGGCGACTCCTCGGCGCCGGGCGTCAGCCCCAGGCTGCTGCACTCACCCTCCGGCTCTTGCAGGCCGTTGGCTTGAGCTGGCGGGAGGGAAAGGAAAGGGGGAAAAAAGAAAGAAATGGGCAGAAAGGGAAAGTTCTCTGTGTTTGAACGGGTTTTCTGGATTTCAGGGAGCATCCCCATCCTCCCCAACGCCACCTCAGGCACTGTCTGCTCATGTTCATCCCTGCTGAGGACGGCTCTGCCCAGGGTCTCTCCCATTCCTGCTTTTATCTGCGGCTCGTGGCAGCCAGGCTCAGCACAAAAGCCCGGGCGAGCTCCAGCGCTGCCTCTGCTCGGGGGAATCCGGCTCCCGCGCGGGGACAGAGCCCTGGGGATGCGCCGGCTCTCGTCGGGGCACGGGCAGGGAACGCTTCCTCTCCTGCAGCCGCTCAACACACCTCCCAGAGACACCAAATCACGGGGAAACGGCCGCCGTCCCCCCCGAGCAGCTGCAGGGACGCGCAGGGGCCAGGTTCCCCCCCGGGACGTGAGCTGCCCAGGCTCCTGGGCTGGATTTCCACCCCTGCCCTGCGATGCCGCCCCGGCCAGCCATGCCGGGGACGCCGGCAGAACACAAAAGCTCACTTCTTAATGCTGGCGGTGGCGTTTACGCCGCGCTAATCGCGGCCCTCCTCAGCCCCACCGGCGGCCGACCGCGGCAGGATGCTCAGACACGAGGCTGCCGCGGGTTGGGATTTAATCGGCTCTTCAGGAAGCTGCAGCCACGCCAGGGCTGCGGACACAAGCGCCGCCGCAGCCCCGGGCATCAGCCGGGTCGCTCACACCGGTGTCCCGGGCTGCCGGCACGGGACCCTCCTGCGCTCCCTGCCCGCGTACCTGTGCTGCCGGGCTCCCCGCCGCCCTCGGGGCTGGGGGCGAAGTCGGCTGCGCCGTCCTGGCCCGTGGCCACCACCACGGCCCCCACCGCCTTCTGCTTGTTCTTCATGGCCTCGATGGCTTTCAGCCTCCGCGCGTGCTTGTGGCCCTTGTAGTGGGCTTCTGCCTGGTTCTGGGGAGGGAGAGACGGGGACAGCCACGTCGGCGCTGCGGCCAGACGGACGGACGGAGGCAGGGAGGGCGGGCGAAGGGGTGAGCCCCGGGCCATGGCCGCTCAGACGCGCTTCCAGCGCAGCTGCCTCCCCCGGTGGCGTTCACCCCCGCGGCCGGGGCTGCCGCCGAGGTGCTGGTTTTGGCTGGGCGCAGCCCCGAGCTGCTTCCCTCCTCCCGCCAGACTGCTCCGCACACGCATGCCTTCGGGCCGAGGTATCGCTTCGCGAAGACAGCACCGCGTTGCACGGCCGAGATAAGGACCCTGCTCTGATTAAACGCATCGAGTAACTTTTAAAAGAAGATTCCAGGCAAAATTTATGACTTCGGAAACGTACAATGAATTGCTAGCTGTAAAAATAAAATAAAAAAGTACGCTGGTGGGGAGGACACGTCTCCCATTGTAAGCTATCGGGTGTCTAACATGCAATTTACATTCACGGGCTCCTTTCTCCCAGCGAATGCTGAATAATGAAGTGCACGTTGATGGGTTCATGCCTGCACCGAACTGATAAAAACGTACACAAAAGAAAATCACCCGAACATTTGTGTACTCTGCAGTCGGGGACAATGCCGCATTGTCCCCCAAAACAACCAGAGTTTAGCATTTTATGGAAAGTAAATCCAATATGAATTAAGACACCATACCACTGAGCGGCACGGATTAATTTGCATCCCTTCCCTCCCCCCCGCGGCTTTCCAAGGGCTGGGAACGGTGTCCGGGGCTGCGCAGCGACGGCCGGGTACGTGGGAAAGCGAAAGGCCCATCCGAGCGCGCGGCCTCATTAGCAAATACAATAAACTTGCACCAGATAACGGGGCTGGGACGGGGCTGGGCTCTCGCCTAAGTAGGTCACCCGGCACCGCTGCCGCTCTGCGCAGAAACACAAGTGGCGTGCGAGGGTCTGCGCCAGGACGTGCTCTCCCGCAGCCGTGACCTCGGGGGGGACGCGGGCAGGGACGGGCAGTGCGGCACGGGGTGCCCGCGAGGGCAGCGGCAGCGCGTGGTGGGACCACGCTGCCGGCACCACGCTTCCAGCCAGGATGCGGCTTGGAACAGGAAAGCGACGCTCTTCCCCGAGCCGCTCGGTCGCAGAGCGGAATAATTAAGCCCAGAAACGCTGACTTTTGCTGGCAGAGCAGCACCCAGCCCCGGGCTCTGCTGACGCGGCTTGGCCGGGCCGGGACAGCCCCTCCACGGGAGGCAGAGCCAGCCCGGCCAGGGCGCAGCCTCCGGGCGGGCGCAGCCGCCCCGGGGAAGGCGAGAGCAGCTCGCGGCAGCCCGCGCTGCCGGAACCGAGCGCGCGGGCAGCTCTGGCAGATGAGACCGCGCTCGGGGCCGTCCTCCGCGGGCGCGGGGGCTCGGCGCTGCCGAGGCCGGGGACGCTCCCAGGCCGGCAGCTCTACAGGCGACGCGCGTGCCCGCGCTGGGCCGAGCGCGGGAGCCTCCCGCCTCCGCCCTGCACGCCGCGCAGCGGCGGCGCGGGGAGCAGACGGGCTTGTGCCGGGGCGAGCGGGGCCAGCCCGGACGAGGGGCTCTGCGCTGCTGCCCGTGCGGAGGAGGCTCTTGCTGCTCCGCTCCCAGCCCCGCTGCCTGCAAACTTGAGCCAACTTCTTTGGGCAAGAATTCCCTTTCAAACTTTTTAATCAGTTTTCCCCACAAACGATCAGCTGCGTGCAGTTCGTTACCGCGGGGATCAATGAACGTTCCCTGCCTCCCCTCGACGAGGTGGTCGATTTACTTAGAATCAAAGGCTGGGGCAAAAAAAAAAAACCACCTGCCACACTGGAGCTCTGGGAAGCCAAGGCAGGGAAGATTATATTCAGCTCCCAAGGACCAGCTATGAATTGCACGGGCTGGTAAAACGGCTTAAGCGCAAACGCCGAGACCAAGGCAGCGGGGAACAGACCCGAGCAAAAGGATGAGGAGCGGAAAGAGCCAGGGCGGCAAACAGGACACGGCAGCCCGGAGCGCCTGGGCCCACGGGCAGGGCGATGTCGGCGGCAACGTCAGCGGCAGAGCGCGGGAGGCGGCCGCGAGCTGCTGCCGCCTGCGCGGCGGGCGTCCGCGCGGCAGGCGTCGCAGGACGCTCCCGCTCAGCCACGGGCGCCGGCAGCGGCCCCGCTCGCCCGCCCAGCCCTGCGCCCGCCGGCCCCGCTTACCGCAGAGTTGAAGCGCAGGTGGCAGATGTTGCAGGAGATGAACTGCTTCTTCTTCAGCGGGGCGGGCACGCCGAAGGTGTGGCTGATCACCGCCTTCTGCACCGGGTCCATCTGGAAGGGGAGGGAAGGCAGAGGGTGGCCGGGTGCCACGCCACGACAGCCGCCCCGGCACGGCACCGTGAGCCGGCGATCCCCCGCACCCGCCGTGCTCGCCGGGGAGCCGCTGCGGACGCCGGCAGAGCTCGCGCCTGGCGCCTGGAAGGAGCGGGCACCCCCCGCGCGGGGCAGCGCGTGCTGCCTCGACGCCTCTTCTCGTCCTTTTTAAACCACCCCTGCAAAAACCAAAGCTGCAGAGGCCAGTCGCCCGCCGCGGTCCGGCAGAGGGGACGAGGCCGCTGCGGGAGCACAGGCTGCGGACCCCGTCCTCCCCGGCCCCGCCACGCTCCCCTGCGCGTCTCCCTGTCCCCTCTCCCCCCACAGACACCGGCGTCACAGGTGGCAAATTATCGCGTTCCGTCTGAGCTCCCCGCTGCTGCCCTTGACCTCCCAGTGCCAGGGCAGCTTTCCCAGGCGCTTAGCAGGAGAGGAACCACCAAAACAGAGGGCAGAGTCGATCAAAACGAGCAACTGGCCATTAATCCTCCACGTGCTCTTCATCGGGGAGCTGAAACGCCCCCGCGCAAAGCCGCCGGCGCGAGCAGAGCCGCGCGTGCCGGCCGCTCGCCCGCCGGACGCCGGCGCGGGAGGCACGGCGGCGCCCGCAGCTGCAGCTTGCCCGAGGCACGGCGCCCGCGCGAGGCCAGCCCGCGCCGCCCGCTCTAACCGCATCACAAGGCCGAGGACGCGCAAAGCCCGCGCGGCCCCTGGTACCTCGCCGGGCGCGAGCGCGGAGACAGAACGGCTCCGGGTAGCCGCGAGGGGCCGCGCCTCCCCGCCAGCCCGCTCCCGGGGCGCAGCGCGGCGGCTGCGGCCAGGTAGCCGCGCGCAGGCTGATGACAGCCCCCGGCGCGTCTGCCTCCCGCCAGGGCTCAGCGTCGTTCCTCAGCCCAGGCAGCAAACTTGTTCGAAAAGCCGTAATTGTTTTAAACAAAACGCATTTATTAAGGGGGGGGAAATAAGAATAGCCTCTTTGTTTGAGCGTGGCTATAACCTATAATGCCAGTATTGTTCCCCTACCCCGTGGCACGGGGAGATTATCTTATCCGAGTCCTGCTGTCAGCAGAGCCTTGGGTTTCCAGGCGATCGTATTTCTCCGCAAAGCTATTTCGTCGCTGAGACAGGTGCATCAGTCTTCGAGGCGCATGCCCGGACAACGCAGCCATTATCAAGACCCCAAATTCCTTTCCAGGAGCGAGCAGAATGGTAAAAGCAGGTGATTAATGAAGCGCCTGTTAGCCATGAAATTTTACTGACTGATCCTGGCAGATCAATGAAGAGGCACCACCTCTCTGCCGGGGTTCGGCAGAGACCCGGCGGAAGCCGCAGATGGCAAAGATGCGGCTCCACCCCTGACGACAAAGATTGCAGCGTGCTGCAGGCAGCAGCCCGCGCTGCCAGGCTGCGGGCAGGAGCGGGGCCGGCGCTTGTTTTCAAGAGAAACACCCACCTTTCCCGCGCAAAGGAAAGAAAAACGGCTCTAACCTTGGCAGCAGCGTCTGCTGGGGCCCACCCAAGCTCCCACCAAGCCGCACCAGCTCCGACGGGCTCCCCCGCCCCTCGAGCACCGTGGCAGGAGCAGGCACGGCGGCGGCGGCGGCCGCAGACGAAAGGGAGACGCCGGCACGAGGACGCAAAGGCGGCCGGGGACCGTCCCGCTCCGAAGCTGAAGGCGAAGCCAGCGGTGCCGGGTCCGCGATCAAGCACCGACTCCAGGGCGGCGGCGCTGGTGGCCACAGCAAAGGGCCCCCTCGTCCTCCCGGGGCATAATGCGATGGCGCTGACCCGGGCCTTTACACCGCCGCGCTTTCGCCGAGCCCCCGTTGCTCTGCCCCACGGCACGGCAAGGAGTTGGGCCCGTTGGAGCGCCCACGCTGCCTGCGACCGCCCCGGGCGGGTGCAGGAGCTGTGAGCTTGCCGGGGCCAGGCTGGCTGGCGCACCCGAAACCCGGCTCCTCGCCCCGGCCCCGTGCACCCCAGCCGAGCACCGGCAGCTGGGCACCAGCTGAGCAAACACAAGCACCGCATCCCGAACAGGCTTCGGGTGCCCAGCCCCACGGGAGCGCCGCCGGGGCACGCGAGCGGTGTCGGCGGAGGCTGAGCGACCCTGTGCCGCAGCCCCTCCTCGCTCCGGCGGGCGCGGCGCTGGCCGCGCGCGGGCGCTTTGCCGGAAGCCCAGCCCGGCTCCCTCCGGCACGCAGCACCGAGTAGCTCCAACACCCGGAGGCCACCTGAGAGCCCCGTGCTGCTCCCCGCGTGGAAACACAGACGTTCCGTCAACTCCTCCCTAACGTGCGCACTCGTCGTTATGTCAGATGGGAAAAGGAATCATTATAGACCCCCCAGCTCTCCCCTGGGGCTGGCAAGGGTCTGTGCCGCGGCGGTACGTACCGGCACCCACGGCCGGGTGGGCTGAGGCTCTTCTTGGCCGATTCCAGCAGAACTGACCCGACAGCAGAGGTAGTCTTCGAGCACCGCACGCTTGGAGAATAAAGATCTCGGCTTTATAGTCAATTCTCATTGACTCACATGACTTTATTTATCCCTGGATGTTCCTACCGATATAAATAGAGATCCCTGCACTGAGCTCTCTGCCGGCCACCGAGGTCAGAAACGGGAATTCACCGGGACGCAGCATCAGTTCGGATTGCACCTTCTGCTGTGGTTTCGCAAGGCGCTGCTGGGTGCCCGGGATTTGCAACACCCCAAGAGCTGGGAAGGGCCTTTCGAGCATGAAATGCGCCTTCTGTGTTGCGTTAGGATTTTTTTTTCCTGTTGTTGTTGCTTGAAGTGGCAGGAGAGCTCGGCTTGGAAAGGTTTCGCCCGCTGCAGAGTAAAACATCTGCTGGGTTCATGAGAGCCTTGTGACCTGCTCAAAGTGCAAAGCGTTCTGAGCGCTGCAAACGGCTCCTGCTCTGCGGGGCAACGCCGGATGCTGCGCAGCACCGCCGGCAGCGCTGGGTAAGCAAAGGCAAAGCCTCGGATTTCTTGTTACAGCAGCTCAGATACAGCAGCTGCCTCAAAAAGTAAAATACCCTGACTGATGCCCCCCCCCAAATTTCCCCTGCAGCTCAGCTGCCGGGCGGAGTCTGACCTGGCATCGTGGTCACTCGCGCAGAGAAACAAGGCGCTGCCAGCCCGGCGCCGGGGCGCAGCAACGCTCGAGCCCTGCGTCCTCCGAGCACGGGGACTCTGCTCTGGCCCCCTGCGAAGCCGCCCGCCCGGGCGGGACGCCGAGCCCTGGCCCCCAGCCTCAGCCGCCGCTCCAGCACAAATGCGTCCCGAGGGGCAGCTCCCACCCCCCCACCGTCGCCCACCGGCCTCGGTCCGAGCTCAGAGCAATGCAGTCACGGTGCCGGCACAGCGGGGACAGCCGCCCCCAGCACCTCCGCCCCGAGCCCGCCCGCGCCGGGACGGAGGGGTCCCCGCCGAGCGCAGGAGCGGCGCGACGGGGCTGTGCAGCTCCAGCAAGCGCAAGAGCTTCGTGTTCCAAATTTTTTTTTTTTTTTTACTTTAAGCAACACAACTCTGGAGAACATGTGCCAAGGGGCAGGCGGGAGCCCAGCAGAACAAACAACAGGGTCTGGTTCAAGTTAGCTACTGACTCCAGCGACTAAAAAAAGGAGCCCAGACAAAGAGCAGCAACCTTAATGGCATCAAAAAAATCCTCCTCTCCTGTGTTTCTGCTTGTTAGCACAGGGGAGAGACAGGCCAGAGCCGGGATTTCAAAAGAGCTTAAAGGAGTTAGACATCTGAATCCCATTCAGCAGCACCAGGAGTCCTGTACTTAATTTCTGTGGGTGTCTTTGAAGATCTCGGTGATAATTTGCACCTTCCAAGCACATTTAATCTCAAAGCCACTTACAAAAGGCTGGTGAGCGAGCAGGGCGGGAGCTCAGGAAAGTCCCTTTTCCAGGCTCACAAGGGAAAAAAGGGGCATTTACCAAACCCAGAAACATCCGCCCTGCCTCTGCAGGAGGAGAGGTGGGGAGCAGCCCCGCGTCCTGCTCCCCGCTGCCGCTCGGCAGAGCAAAACCCACTCCTCAGCGACACCAGGAGCCGGCTCCCAGGGGAATCCCTGGCAGCCGAAACACTAGGGCAGGGACCCAAAGCAAGGCAAGAGAGGGGCTCCTGGAGCGGATCCCACCACCTCAGCATCGTCCGGGCGCACAGAGACCCCAGCCGGGCTGCGACCCGCCTGGGGAGAGCGGCACGGCGCCGGGGAAAATGCCACTTCACACCCAAGGTGCTGGTTCATGTCTTCGGCCGCATCCGTGTCAATTCAGATGTATAACAGAACGTCCCTAGAGAAACACGTTTAACTGGGTAACCCGAGCACTTGGTCCGGTGGTTCGAGGTTGGGGACCTCGAGCCCAACCAGGTGGTGGGAGAAGTCCCAAAGTGACCAGGCTCGCCCGGCACCCGCAGCCACGCAGCACCAGCCACATTCCTTGTATCTTTATATGCCTTCCCTCTCTCTCTTTCCTTATTTATTTTTCAACTAATGAACTGCTCTCCAGAGCTACTTTATTAGTATTGATTCCAGGAGCAAAATCCAATTGGTCTTGGTTAAAATGAACCATCTTTTTAATTCTGGTGTATAAGGGCGGTGGCTGGGCAGGAACCGCTCCGAGCTAAGGGCAGGGCGGGCACGTTGCACTAGCATCCAGCAGCCGAAGACCCTGGTAATTAAGCCAGAAATTATCTGGCGGGGTTCAAGGAGCGGTGCCGTGTAGAAGCGGGGCTGTTGCGCGGAAGAGGGGTCCAGCAGCCGATGCCCACCCACCCCCGGGGACTCACCGTGTTGAAGTTGGGGAAGAGGTTGAGCGGCGACGTCCCGTTGAGCCTGAAGGTCAGAAACTGCTTGATGTCCAAGGGGGGATGGAGGGGACGGCCGGGGATAGGCAACGATGCTAAGAGGGGGCTGCTGTGTCCGGAGGGACCTGGGCGGGCAGAGGGGAAAGAGCGGCATTAGCGTGGTGGCCCCTGCTCGCGGCGGCGGGACGGCATGCAGGGACGCAGCACGCGGGGCCACCTGCCGTGGGCTCCGGACCCTCCTCAGCAAAAGGTCCCAGCCCAGGGTGGCCCCGGCAGCCCTCTGCCTTTCGGGCTCAAAACCAGCATCCCGGTTCAAAGCCAAGTGCAGCCGCCTGCGCGTCAGAGCGTCGACACGCACCGAGCCCGCTCTGAACCCTCCGAAAGGGTCGAACCCCCCCCCGGGGAAAGAGCCCCCTCCCGCGCCGTCCCGTGCCGGCACCACAGGGCTCCTCCTTACCGGGGCCGCTGCTTTTTTGGCTGCCGGCAGCAGCCGAAGGAGCGCCCTGGCCTCGAGCACCCCTGCGAGCACCGGGGGGGGGGCAGGGGGCTGAGCAGCCCCCACAATGGCTTTGCAAAGGTGTTGAATTTTGGGTGCCCCTGCAACCATCCAAGCCACGTGGGTGCCCCAGCTCTGCCCCTCCACAGGTATTTTGGGTGGAACCGCCTGCCTCGCATCGTCCCCCGCAAACTAACCGCGAGCTCTAGCGTGAGGTTTAAAAATAGCCTGGAGTTATTAATAATTTTTTGTTTAAAAAGAAAACAGCGCTGGGAAGGAGGGAAGACCAGAGGGGTCCGTCTCCAGCCTGCTGCCCGCCCCAGCGCTTCGCCCCGCTCAGCACCCCGAGGGCAGCCGCTCTCCCCACAGACTCGTCCGTCCCCCCCCAGCAAAGCACCCTCCAGCTGGCAGAGAGCCGGGGTCCTGCACCCGTGCCCAGCTCCGAGAGCGAGGAGGCGGGGAATTAAAATAAACAAACGAACAAAGTAAAATAAGAAAAGGTTTCAAAACACCGCGAGCCAGAAAAGCCCGTTCGCATCTCGCACGGCTTCACGCCTCCTCCCTCCTCAGCCCATCTCGGCCGCCCTGTCCCTCCACCCGGAACAAGGACGAGACAAATGTTCAGGGTTTTTTTGATTTCAGGGTCCTTTTCCCCCTCGAAGGCAGTTGTGGGGCCGGGCTGCCCCAGTGCTGCATCACCCCCAGCCCGCCGCCCGCCCCAGCGCCGAGACAGCAGCCGTCCCTCGTGCGAGGGCGAGAGCGGCCAGTGCCGAGGGGCTCAGCCGCTCCCGCAGCGGAAACACTGACCGGGAGCCGTAATGGCCGGTGGCGCTTGGCGACGGTGCCGAGGCACTCGCCCCCCTCCAGCCCCCCGCGCCCCGGCACCGGCTGTGCAGGACGAGGACCCCGCTCCAGCAGCGGGCTGGTGCTGCTCTCCCGCAGCGCTTTGCTTTTTGCTCTGCAGCCGACCCTCCGCTGGCACAAACCAGGCTGGTGCAGGAGCCGAGACACGGATCTGAAATTCAAGGTTTGAAAGATTTTCTGAATTTGAGCAGCGGGCGCTCAGCCGCGCGGGCCCTGCGGGCAGCAACGACCTCTTTCTGGGAGAGCGCACAAGGGCGGCGATTCAGCAGCACCGGAGCCGTCCCCGAGTCAGGCCTGACTCCAGGGAAAAATTACATTTTGCTTCATCAGGCGTGCATTGATCGAGTTAATTCCAGAGTCGCCCAGAAGGGAAATCTGCGAAACTGTTTAAAAATAAATAAATAAAATTACAGCAACAGCAATGAGGGAGGGAGGAAAAGCAAGCAGAAATGGGTGAACGATGCATAATTAACCTTCTGAGGCATGGAACGGTATTTCTGCACCAAATCATCTGAGACGGCAGCGCTGGCGCCCGGGGAGCTGCCCCAGGGACCCCCCAGCCCGCACGCACAGCCGCGACCCTGCGGAGAGCAGCAGTTGCAGCAAAGGCATTTGGGCTGGATCGCAAGTGTTTCCACTTGCCTTTGTCAGTACGCTTTGCACTGACTGCGCTGGCCTTAAATATATATATATATATATATATATATTACGTTTACCACTGGGAGGAACAAAGGGCAGGCGAACGCCTCTGCCCCCCTCAGCAGTAACCGAATAAAGGGAGTTTGCAGCTCAGCTCGCACCGCCGCGCTGGCGAAACCGGCTGCCGCCGCCTGGCCCCGCGGCCGAGGGGTTTGCTCCCCCGGGAGCAGCTCCTGCGCCGGGCGGGCGCGTGGCCCGGGGGTGCTGGGGGGGCCGGGGCTCCCGGGGACGGCCAGCACCCACAGCAGCTGCTGCCCACCGACACAGCGAGGCTGCGACACACCAAGCCGCTCCGGCACAGACCTGAGCCCAAACCGGCGGATTAAACCTATTCCCAGGCTGGGTCCGCAGCCCAAGGTCAAAGCGGCCGTTAGGAGAGAGCCCAGAAACCCCAACCCAGACGGCGCCCGGCGGAGGGGGCAGGACCCCTCCCGCAGACAAGATCCCCACGCGCAGCAAAAGCCCCAAACGGCATCATCGTCGTTCCGGCACCCTGCAAGGAGCGGCCACGCGCCTGCAGCCGGCACCAGGAGGGCAGCCAGCGCTCGCTGCGGAAGGACGAGCTGCAGCCGGCGCAGCTTGCTGTCCTCGGCCAGAGAGGGGAAAGGGGACGGCAGGCACGCGGCACAGGGACAAAGTCACCGTCAGCTTCGCTTTGCCTGAACCTCAGACGATCACAAAAGCATAAGCACCGCGTGCGGGGAGAAGGCAGACGAGCGGCGCAGCCGCAGCCCCGGCGCCCGCGGAGCTCCCCGGCGAGGAGCGAGCTGCCCCGGCACGCCACGGCACCGCGCCGGGGCACCGGGCGCCCACACGATGCTCTTGGGGCACCTTCCCAAGGTTACGGGGCCGCACCACTGCGGCTTCTGCCTTACCTTTGCTGCGGGGCAGATTCCGGCAGCAGCTGCGGGCTGTATTTTTAGGTATTAATTAGACACTCAATTAAGGGGATTTGCTTTGGGGGGAGCAGCAGGGCCCCCAGGTCTGTATAGAATGACATGACCTTACCCAAGGTGATGGGCACGGCCACGGGCAGGGTGGGCTTTGCTGGTGAATGGCATCCCCAGATGCTCCGTCCGCAGCTCCGGAGCAGGGCCGTCCTCTGCCACAGCGCGGCCTTTGTCTCTCCCCCCGTTTTGGCAGAGGAGCCCCCACCACCACAGCAAACACGGCTGCTCCGGCACTGCGGCTCCTGCCGGGCGGGCCGTGCTCGGGGCTCCGCGGAGCGTGGTGCTGGTGCAAGGAGGGGAGCGCAGGAGCCGCGCGCTCCCGGCGCGAGCGCCTGCTGCAGCCTGGGGGGTCCCGTCGCCCCTGCCAGCCCCGCAGGGAGGGCGCACGGCCGCTCTTAACCGAGCGTCCAGGCCTGACCGAAAGACGCCAAGCACACGGCGTCACCGTCACCGCTGCACATCCTCTGCCTGGGGCTCAGCCCGGAGCCATCAGCCCCTTCCCAGCCCTCTGAAGCTCGGCCCAGCTCCCGCCCCGCAGGCACACGACTCTCGGAGGGGTCCCTTGAAATTTAAAGACGCGTTTTAGTCCTCCGTTTAACCAAGCCCACCCAGGACTGTGCCTGGCTGCTGTCCCCAGCCTGTCCCCCCACCTCTTCGCTCCACACAGCGACTCCAGGCACGTCTGCAGCGGGTTCTCTCCCAGGTCCACCGCGAGGCAGATCAGAGCAGCTGCCGTGCTCTACCGCGACGTACGTGCGAACCTCCAAGAAACGCCTTTGGAAGCGGCAGGGACAACGCTGTGGGTTTTCATGCCGACATGAGAATCTGCCAAGGACCCATCTCCACAGACGCCGGCTGCCTCGCAGGAGCATCTGGCGCCGAGTCTGCACAGGACAGATGGGGATGGGAGCTGTTTATTCACACAGAAGCAGTCTGGCTCCCTCCCGTTCGGTAGGTGTTCTCAGCAAATTTTGGTGGTGTCTCAAATTCCTTACCCAGGGCTTTAAAGCTTTTGTCTCTGGCCAAAGCATGAGCTGAATTCACTCCAGCTATTTCCAGGAGACTCTCTGGGAATCACGTGCGTGCTCCCCGATGCCAAAGGCTGCCGGCGGAAGAGGAGCGACGCCCGGTCACAAAGTTGGACCACGACCGCAGCACCAGAACAGCCCCGGCACCGCCCGGGGTCTGGACCAGCAATGAACAGATTGCACCGCGTTGGACTCCCAGAGCAACCGGACCCGGCAAACCCGACCTAGGCCACAGCGCAGCAGCTCTGCTGGCCCTGGAGACAGCGATGCCGCGGCTGCGCTGGCGCAGGGGGTTTGCTCCGGGCCCCAGCGGTCCCCGCAGCAGGACCAGCCTCGGCCGAGCGCAGCCCCTCCGTCCCGCCCTGCTCCCGCAGAGCCCAAGGCAAAGGAAGGACCGAGCCCCGCGCCCCGCGGGCTGCACAGCTCTGTGCAACACGCCCTGGCGCCGACGCCCGTTCCCAGCCTGCCTGGGACCGCGAGGACCGTGCACGCCGCGAGCACCGCCCTGCTCAATCCTCCCATTGCCAGCTTCTGGCAGCTGCGGCCGCGCCGGGCTCGGACGAAGGCAGCCCGCAGCGGAGCCCAGCTCGCAGGACAGGGGCGCGCCGAGAGCCGCAAACCCAAACCGGGAGCAGCTTGTGAGCGAGCGGCCTTCGCCCACGGGCGCTCGCCATCGAACCAGCGTCCCCCCTTACGGATCAGCCGGAAGGACACGGACCCCGGGCCATCAGCGGTCACCGGCCGCCAGCCCCGAGGGCAGGGAGCCCGGCTTCCCCCGCCTCCGCTGCAGGCACGGGGCGCAGCGTGCCCACGGGAGCCTGCGAGGCACCGCCAGGCACCCCCGAACGCCCCATCCACGCATCCGACACGGACGTCGGGGGCACGGTACCCGCTGGGCCGGAGCGACGGCAAACCGCCCCTCAGAGCAACGGGGGGACCCCGGCAGAGAGGCAGCCGTGCTGGCCGAGTTCCGCTCCCGGGGCCGCGCGACCCCTCCGGCCGTCCAGGCCGCTCTCCAGAGCCGGAGGGGCTCCGCAAGCCCGGGCCGGCGCAGAGGAAGGTCCATCTGCCAGGGGCAGGGAGGAGGGGGAGCGGCGAGCCCGAGCCCCCCCTCGGCCTCTCCATGCTGTTGCGGCACAAGTCCCAGCCAGAGGCAACCGCAGGGGACCGACGGTGACCGTCAGCGTTATGGACGCTGGGGCCAAGCCCAGGACCCCGTGTCTGCGGGACACCACGAACTTACCCCGGGAAGGAGCAAAGCCGGATCCCACGGCAGGAGCCGGCGCTCGGGATTAAACCGACGCGATGCTTCGGGGTGCTCCGCTGGCTCCACTGCAGCCTAAAATCAGCCAGAAGGGTCTCCGCACCCCCCCCGACAGAGCTGAAGAAAACATCCCTCCGAGTTAAAACCAGAAAGCCCCGTAAGGCCCGGCCGCGCCGTGCGGCACCACTGCCCCGCTCGGCCACCGCGCTGGCACAGCCGGACCCCGGCGGCAGAGCAGCCCCGGCCCCGGCCCCCGCGGGCTCTCGACAGCCTCGCGCGCTTTGGGAAAAAGGAAGTGTTTAAAGGGGAAAATACATGCTAAAGAACTCAGGTTTGTCCCAAAAGTAGATGCCAAAGACTCTTCCGTTGGCTGCAAGGCTGCAGAGAGCCCAGCGCAAAGGCAACGCGAGTACGTGACGCCATTTTGAAATGGCGCGGAAGGAATGACCAGGAATTCGCTATTTATTACTTTTGAACCCCTGCTTATAATTTATTCTGTCATTGCAAAAAAAGTCCTTTTAGATAGTTTTGTACTTTAAACACTAGGAAAACTAAGATAGACCTTTTCAATATATATTTTTATATATATATTTTTATATATATACACATACACATATATACACAATGATGCATTGATAAGTTACTATTTCCTCGGTGATTACATTATCATTCTCTAAATCTCTTGCTCTTGAAATGATGATTACTTGATGCCACTGCTAAAAATATTTTGTGCTGTGCGCAAGGATTACCAACAAGCCACTGCCAGGCATTTCGGGGTTTGCCACGGAGCTAGAAGGATGCGTTGCCTTTTCTGCATTCATTCTCGAGGCTCCAAAACAACAAAAATCAAGTATTTTTGCAGAGTATAAGTAAAAGCTGCTGGGCATCACTGTGCAAAGGCGATGTGACATTCCAGTTCAAGAGATTCGCTTTCATCTCCCTAAAACAAAATAGTAACGAACCCTCGAAAAAAACCTCATGGCAGTTCGGGATTTCAGGTGGCCCCAAGATGTTAAATTCTGGCCAGTTCAGACGGCTGTTTGGGGGAGGAGGGAGGGGTGGTCGTGGGACCAGCACGGCTTTGTGAAGGATCCCGTCTCCTCTTCCCAGCACAGAGCAGGTCACCGTCCACCGGCGGCCGCCCGGCCCTCGCGGTGACCAGCAATGGGGAAAGGCGGCAGCGAGCTGGCACTCGGGGCTACCCACGGGACCTGGCTCCCTGCCCGCAGGGCTCTGCCTTTGCCAGCCGCCGCTCACTTCACCTGCGCCACGATGAAGCCGGACTCCCTCATGCTCTCATAGTACTCGATGGCCAAGGCAAAGTCAAACTCATTGATGGCTGGACCATCAATGGCGATCTTCATGAGGTTGGAGAGTCCCTCGTCCTTCGCGTGGCGCGACCGGCCACGCTTCAGCAGCTCCCGGCCCCGGCTGATCTTCTCAGCAAGGGCCGAGCCCAGTGGCAAGGCCAGGGCAATGGCCGCGAGGACGGCGAAGTCCGGGAAAAGCTCATGCATCTCGGAGTTGCTGTAGACCAGCTTGACACAAAGGTCCTTGAAGGAGAGCTGGCTGAGGCTGAAGACGATGCGCTTGAAGAGGGGGAAATCACTGAGAGCCCTCTCGCTCACCACCACCCGGGAGTAAGCCTGCAGGAGGAAATTCAGCTCGCTGACCCCATAGCTGCCAATGTCCTCCAAAGACTGGGGGTAGCACTTGGGGTTGAAGATGGCTGAGAAGGAGCTGATGGCCTCCAGGACGCTGCTGGGGAACCTGTCCAGCAGGTTGCCCTGCACACTCTCCAGGTAGCTCTCCTTCAGGCGCTCAAAGTGCTTCAGGTGCACCTTGGAGCAGTTGGCCAGCTCGACACCCTTGTAGCAGAGGCGGCTCTCGCCCTCCCGGCCATCCTGTGGGTGCTCATTCATCTCATGGAGGAACTCCTGGAGGTTCTGGCCACTGGCACTCTTCTGGGCCTGCAGGGTGGTGGCTGTGGCAGAGACGATGGGCTTCAGGATGGAGAGGTCAAAGTCCTCAATCTGGAAGAAGCGGCTGAGTTTCTGGAAGATGGGGAGGACATCCAGGAGGATCTTGGTGAAGGCCACAAACTGGAACTTCTTGAGCTCTTCACAGAGGCCATGGGCCACAGGTGACCGCTCCGCCTCACTCTCCAGCAGCAGCACCAGCGTGGGCCATGAGGAATCGATGGCTTCCACGGCTGGGAAAATAGAAGTCCAGTGGATGGTTTTGGGGCTCCCAAGGTCGATCTCGCAGAGGTCCAGGACGCTCCGCAGCTCCTGCAGGCCATTGCTTTCTCCCCTGAAGTTGGAGTAGAGCCTGTACACAGCATCCACCGTGGTCTCATATTTCCGGAGGTATTCGATGCTGACGATGCTCTCAGCCGGCAGCAGGGAGCTTCCGTGGGACAGGCAGTGCATCTCTGTGAGGAGCGGGCAGAGGGCGGTCAGCGCGGTCCCCACCCCACTCAGCCTCTCGGCCACCAGCGAGGCGCTGTCGGCACTGAGCCAGGTGATCTTCATGGTGGGGATGCCGAAGGAGCGCAGCACCTCGCCCACCTTGCCCGCCACCGTGGCGGCCTCCCCGGCGGGCAGCTCGAAGCTCCCCAGGAAGGTGGCGGAGGTCTGCCCGTTGCAGGGGGAGACGGTGGTGGTGAACATGGCGAGGCTGCGGTGCTCCAGGACGTCCACCGTCTCGTCCACCACCAGCCCAACAAACGGCGAAGCTTTTATCCTGTGCCTGTCCTCGTTGTGCAGGACTTTGGCGATCGCCGCCTGAGCCAGTTAAAGGAGGTGCACGGGGCGGGCGGGGGGGGAAAGAGAAACACAAATGAACTTCAGAAGCACGAGGGAGATGCACAGCACCCGGCGCAGAGCGAGCCGCAAGGCTCCCGCCCTCGGATCTCCCAAAAGCGGCGCAAGGTCCCAAGTCGCAGAAAAGCCCTTAAGCAAGCTGGATATATGAGTACCTACACAAGCTGATTTCTTTTACCCTAAATACAGCGTCTCCTCCTGCAGCCCAAGCGCCGAGTGAAGCTGCAGAGAGCTTGGGGGTCCCTGCCCTGAGCCAGGGGTTGGAGCCCCACAGCTTCAGCGGGACCAAACACCGCCAGGGCAGCACCGAGCCGTCACCCGGCTTCCCGAGACCCTGCCTGTGCCGGGAGCGAGGCGAGAGGCCGACAACCGCTGCCTGGGTTCAGACTTCAGCAATTACACTCGTGCTTCGCAAGCCCAGCGCGGGCAGGAGCAGCAGCAAAACCCTGCGGCATCTCTTCCTTCTTTACTCAGTTTCCCCCATTTCAGGCAAACACCCCAGCTTGAAGGGAAAAGTTCCTCGGTGTGTGTGAACACTGTAAGTAGCACTTCAGGCTGAGAAATCTAATTAGTGGATTTAGTCTATCTGCAGGAAAATAAGGCTCTTTAGAGATCTAAAAAGCCTGGCAAACGGCCAAGACCCACTAAAAATTTAATTTGATTTTAACAGGCATGAAGCGTTTGTAAAATTAAAAAAATCCTTTCCAAAGTCTCTGGCTACTTGATCTCTCTGATCACTCAGTTTAGGGCAAAAGAGGAAAAACCCACAGTGCTCGTGTGCTAATTAAACTCCTGAGCTTTTATCCTTCAAGCAGCCCGGCAGGCTCAGACAGGAGCGGATGCTCCTGGTCTCCCCGCGTGTCTAGAATCACACGCGTGACCATGAGCCCAAGGCTCCTTCGATGGAGCCTATCGCCTGCTCCTGGTTTGCCAAATCAGGGAATGACACCAAGAAAGTGCCACGCTGACGCTTAACGCGGAGGAGCTTCCAGCCTCCACTGAAACTCCTGGAGAACAGGAGCATCCGCTGGCTCCGCCGGCTCCCCCGCGGGACTAGAGCCCACTGTGGGGCAGCCTGCTTTTGTGGACCAGGCTGGTGGTCCCAAGCACATCGCGGACGTGCCCTGGTGCCACGGGGCACGTTCACCTGTCCAAGGACGGGGACGGAGGTCTGCCCATCGGCAAACGCTGGCGCAGAAGCTGCCAGTGCTCCCGAGCAGCCAACGGCCCCAGCCCCTGCTCTGCTGGCGGGTCACCAGCTCCCTGCCAGGCCTCCTGCCTGCCTGCCTGCCTGCCTGCCGCCGCAGCACCCAGCTCCGGCCCTCCCGGGCTCACGCTGCCGGGAGGATCCAGCCACCCTCGCTGCAAAGACAACTCCGGCCCTGGTGAGGCAGCGCACACACTTGCCCCGCCATGTTTCCCCGGGGCCCGCGGGACGGGAGCTCGTGCTTAAGGCTCCTGCTCGCACAGGCAGCACCCACAGAAAAGCCCAGCGGGCGCTGGCGACGCTCGACGCGGCGCTGGGAAGCGCGGAGCTCCCCGCTGCAGCCGGTCAGCGCAGGCAGCCGACCCGCCTTGCTGAACGCGGCTGGTGCAGGCAGCCTCGCAGGCAGGCGGCCGTGCGGCACCGTCCGGCCCCGAAGCGGCCGTCAGACGCAGCGCAGAGCCCCCAGCCCGGCATACGCACCTGCATCTCCCTGATGCTGCTGGGGTGGTAGTACTCGCTGTGCTCGGAGGCCAGCAGCGCCTGGCACAGGTTGAACTTCTGGAAGTCGAGCAGGGAGGAGCACTTCTCGTCCGGGATCTCCTCCTTCGCCATCCAGTAGACGGTGGTGAGGATGGCCACCTTCGCCGGGTTCACCTCCACCTTGATGACCGAGTGCAGCTCTGGGTGGCCGTGGACACGGGTCTCGAAAGCCAGCTGCTCCCGGTTCACCGCCAGCGCCTGGCGGTGCGCGCCGGAGGTGACGTGCCGCAGCAGGGCATGGCGCTGGAAGTTGTCCGTGCCCACGGTAAAGGCGTTCTCCGCTTTACCGTGCTTGTTCTTCACCAGCGCCTGCCGACACTCTATGCAAAACATGAGTTTCCTCTCATAGTCAAACTCCAGCCAGGTAAATTCTTCCTTCCAGTGCTCATTGAAATAGCGCTTACACTTTTTATTGGAATTGGAAGTTTCCCCAGCTGGCTTTTTCCCTGGAGGCACCATATTGCTTTGGCTGGGAAATCAAACACTACAGTTGAACTGAAACGTGCCTTGGAGGAGCAGCCTCTACATTTAATTTAGTAAGAAGGTCTATTACAACTCTCCTGGTCCGACTGGAGACGAAAGAGACACAAGGGAAAGGGATTAGGGCCCTGCACTCCTCAGCCTGCGCGCGTCGTTTAGCCTTGGCCGCTAACGACGAGCTGCGGTGGCACAGCGGCGGCGACAGCGCCCGGGGCAGGCAGGGCTGCGTGACAGCCCCGGCATCGCGCAGGGATCCCGCCAAGCGCCTCGCTGGTGTCACTGGCAGCTCTCGGTGTCAGCGGTGGGGCTGGCACACACACAGAGTCCTCGTAATCGCGACACACCCAAAGACGCTTCCCACCGGACCAGACCTCCCTGCTGCGGCTGCTGAAATGAGCGTCCAGCCCCACGAGGAGCAGCACCTGCTGCTGCCGGTGAGCGCCAGAGACCCAGAGCTGAACGAGGATGACTTGGAGGCCAGCTCAGAAACACGGGCTTGTGTGCACACGTGTACGTTTTCACTCCTCCCTCGCTTGTCTCCACCCCGGGAAATAGCCAAAGCCACGCTGCGTCCCGCGGCAGCGGCGCCGCGCTCTGCAGCCAGCGCCCAGCCCAGCATCCCGCCCCGGGGCGGCTGATGCGTGGGACCGCTCCAGCCAGGGCGCCCGAACATCCACTGGAGCCTGAGGCTGCAAGGCGCTTACACACGTATTTAAAGCAGGCAGCTGAAGTATTTAAGCAGCCACTTAACTCCCTCCCTGTACTTAAGCCCCACTCAGTCCGATCCTCACATTCTTCCACGAACTGGATTGAAAAACCAAACTGAGCCTTGATAAAGGCAGCAGGAGGAGGAGGAGGAGGAGGAGGAACCAAGAGCAGGGTGGGGAAGGGCAGGAAACAAATCGCAGCGGGAAAGGTAAAGGAACAGACGTCCAGCAGCAGCGCAAGCCAGGGAATGCTGTCAGCCCTTGTGACTTACTGAGAAACCCATGAGGAACTTGGGGTTTTTCTAAAGAACAAACCCCCAAGCACCAGAGCCATTACCTCAGCGCTCAGGAAGCAGTGGGAAGCCTCACGATTTAGGCGTTCGAGCAATACCCCGACCCCCAGATCTGCGAACATCCTCTCCCGTGGAGCAGGGCTTCCCCTCAGGGTGCCCTGGGCAACGCTGGCTGGGTGGTGGTGGAGCTGCCCAGCACCACAGCCAGCCGGCACTGCAGCCGCGGGGCTCCCTTCGCCCGGCCACCCTCCCCGGGGCTGCGCAGCGTCCTTCACCGACGGCGGGAGGCGGGGGGTGACCGTCCTCAGCCCCGGCGCCTTCCCCAGGGTGCCCAGAAGCAGCTGCCCATCCTCACTCGCCGCCTTGCTGGTCCCTCCAGGTCCAGCCCCAAGCCCTGAGCCTTCGCCCGGCTCTGGGAGTTTCTTCTGGCTGCGCCTGGCTTTTCAGGAGCCCCCTCCTCCTCCTCCCCACCAAACTCCTCCTGATGGAGGGTGGATGTAGCAAAGCCTCCTGCCGCACCGGACGGGAGCAGCGCTCCCGCTTTGCTCCTCCATCATGGAAACCTGGCAAAAAGGCACTGGAGGCCAGGAAACCCTCTCTCTGTCCAGAGAGAAGACGCCAGCCCCCAGGCAGGAGCCGGCAGAGGAGCAGGCAGCACCAGCATCTCCAGGCGGGGCCGCAGCCCGCGTGCTGACAGGCACCCCAGGCACCTCGCCCTGCAGAGGCGGGCGCGGCGGGGCCAGCGCGGTGCGCAGCCTCGGCACAGCGCGGACCCTCGGAGCCCGCGTTCCCCACTGCTGCCGTCCAGGTGCGTCACGGTGCCGGCTCACCGAGCAGCCCTGCCCCAGTTCACCAGGCACGTGTGCATCTTCAGAGCGTTCCCCTTCTGCTTCCAGCCCCGGAGCTCTCGCCCTGTGCTCCTCCAGCAATCCGGGAGCCGCGAGCCAGACCTGCAAGGGCAGGGGGATGGGGACAGAAGGACCAGAGCCGCCGGCCCAGGTCAGAGATGGGCTTTGCTAGTCCAAAACTCAGCTCTAACCAGTCAGCATCAAATGCTTCCAAGGAAGCAGAGACACCTCAGGACACGGCCCTGCTGGGAGTTTTCTTCCTGCCTGCAGGGAGCACGAAACTTTCAAGGCTTGCAACGGGTGCGCGGATTCCCTCTGCATCTCGCGCTCAGCCTGTTTAACGTGGTTTGGTTTGCTCCCCAGAGCCGGGTCTCCTGCCTGGCCCCACACCTCGGCACAGTGCAGCCGAGAGCACCCAGGAACGATTCCCACAGCCGGGGGGTCCCAGCAAAGCTGCAGCCGCTTCCTCTGGCCGGTCCAAGAGCTGCGGCGCAGCCGCCGAGTGCCGGACCAGCATCTCCTCAGAAGCACGGTAATGAGGAAACTGCGACGATCTGGCCACGTGAGAGTCAAAGCCTGGACCCATCTCGGCGAATGTTTCCTCTGCAGTTGCCAGCATCCATCAGACGCTCCCTGGGGATGCAGGCTCTGCCAGGGCTGGGATTGCGCTGGTGCCCCCGCCGTGCCCGGCGAGGCTCGGGGCTCGCCCCCGAGGCGGGAGGAGGTGCCCACGCAGCAGGGACAGCTTTGCCGTCTTTGACAGCCTTGCTGATGGCTCACGTGCCCAGCCCGCCCGGGAGCCAGCGCCCCGATCCCCGCACCGGGCAGGCGTCGAGCTCAGCGTGCCCCGGCTGCAACCGGGACAGCGCGCAGCCCCGGGGGGGCAGCTTCCTCCACTCCCTCCCTGTCACCGGCCCCACTCGCTCCCAAACCCGTCCCCACCTACGCACAGCCCCCGGCACTCACTCCAGCAAAAACTGCTACCTTGGAAAGGAAAAAAAAAAAAAGCAACAATTAGTGTCTGGGGTGCATGGGGCCGGGGGAGCTTGGGAATGGGGCAGAGCGCCGCGGCACCGCTTCCCACAGCGCCCGCCGCGCACCGGCACCAGCCCCGGGCCCCATCACTGCCGCCGTGCGCGTCGCTCCCCGGCCGCTGCTGGCCACCGGGAAAAGCAGCACTGCGTTCCCTCGGGGAGCGGCAGCGTGCAGGGAGAGGAGGTGGCTCGGGAGCGGGGGTGACACTGTGGTACCCCCACCAGCCTGCCGCTCCCCCCAGCCAGGGCAGGAGCACTGTCCGTGGGCAAGTTTGTGCAGGATCGAGATTTACTTGCAAGAGGATGAGCTGCTGCTCTGACCCTTGTACCCGGCATCAGCCCTGGCTGCCGCTCACCTAACGCCCGCCTGGGTGAGGGCGAGCAGAGCGGCGCGCGACCCCGGCACCCAGCCCTGCGAGCCCGACCCGCACGCCCACCCTCCCCCTACATACGTACCATTTAAAGGCTGCCATAAGATTTGGGGTGAGGGGACTTGCAAACTTCCCAGATTTTGGCTTTTAAATAGGGAAAAAAAAAAATCTGATTAAAAAAACCAAACCCAGCCAAACAACGCCAAAAAAAAAAAAAAAAAAAGGCAGCTCGCCGGGAGGCAGGGAGCAGCCGCGCTCCCCGCGCCCCGGCAGCCCCGCTCAGCGCGTGGGGCGAGCGCCCCGCTGGAGCGCAGCGGCTGCGGGAACAAAGCCTGCGGCTGCCGCCCCGCGCTCACGGGAGCATGGGAGCAGCCATCTTGCTGCGAGGACTGTCTGGCTGCGCGGATGCTCCTGGCAGCCAACGGCGGCAGTGGCCACTAGCGGTGGCCAGGAACGGGAAAGGCCGCGTGGCAGTGGCCGTGGGCCGGCCACCACGGCCACCGGGCCGGTGGGGATGGGGGAGGCAGCGGCTGCGCGATGGGCTCCGGCCCCCGGGGAAGGGGAGCACGTGCAGCCGAGCCCCGTGCACGCCACACGCGCCCCTGCCGCCCCCCCTAAGAGCAAGGAGGGCAAAGGCGATGGCATGGGGTGCCAAGCTCGTGGCCCCCCAGGGACCCCCGCCCCGCGTCCCTTGGCACAGGCAGCAGGAGGAGCTGCGAAAGCATTTGCCTCCAGCCGGGACAGGTGTCCCCGGGTGTGGGCAGAGCCAGGACCCCAGCGTCCCGCCGGCGGGTGCTGCGGGCAAAGCGGCTCCCCGGCCCTGCCCGCAGGCACCGCGCTTTTGCAAAGTGCGGGCCCGAGCCCCTCAGCGAACACGGCAGCGGCGCTCGCACCGAGCTCCCGCTCAAGCCCCGTTAGCGGTGCTCCTGGTCCGCAGCGGCAGGACTGGCGCTGGCACCCGCGCCTGGCACCCACCCCCTTGGGCTCCCCAATGAACACGGGGGCTCCACTCGTGCCAAAAGAAACCTTCTTTTAGCGCTAAATGCCAGTGAGATTTAGAGCCCCTCGACTTCTTCCAGAAAGGGGGTTTTATGCCACCTTTGCTTTCCCCCAAACAAGGCTGCTGAGGACGCTAAAATCCCAAAGGGCACCGATGCGCCGCAGGAGGCTCCCATGGGAACACCCCCCCCTGCTCCCCAGCCCCACGGCACGGACGGTGCCCGGGCGCTGGCGGATGCTCTGGGCCCCGATGGGACGCGGGAGCGGCCCCAGGGGACGTGCCTGGATTAGGGGCTGCATTGTACCTGGCTCCGGCTGGCTCCTGGGACCGGCCCCCGGGCGAATTCCTCTCTCCAGGCTCCCCGACACGTCCCGGGGCAAGAGGCTGTTCCCGCTCCCGGCACATTCCTGCCCAGCCACCCCAGCCCAGGGTTAACGCCAACGGGGGCTGGGTGAAACCAGAGACGGGGCTCCCAGGGGTGAAAAAATGCGCTATTTATTCTTGTGCTAATGCAAGCGAGCAAAGAGGACTCGGCCTTTTTCAGCAGTTTTCAGGCAGGAGCTGCCGCAGCCCCTGGTTCGCAGCATCGGGAGCAGGACCGGGGAGGCCAGTGGTGCCAGGACGGGCAGCGGCCGTGGCACCGCGTGCTGGGGCTGATGCCGTTTCCCACGGCCCTGGCGGCGCGTGGCCCCCGCCGAGCCCCCCCTGCACCGGCATCCACCGGCAGCCCCGGGGGTCTCCACCTGGGAACAGGCTTGCTCGGCCCCCCGGATCCCAGCGGCACCGAGAGGCACCCAAACCCGGCGCAGAGCGACGGGGAGCGCTACGAGCCCCACACGACGTCCCGGAAACGGGCGGATTTGGCAAAGGCACCCACTGTCCTCCCCTCCGCTTTCACCAGCACCAAATACAAACGCCATCGCTTACAATTACCATGAGCCAAAGGGAGCTGGGCAGGAAAAATCGGCAGTGGGGAACAAAACCACTCAAGAAAAGAAACAGCAGGGACCAGGCAGGAACCCAAATACCCGCTGGGCAAACCAACCGCGGCAGCACGCAGCATCGCAGCGGGGCCCGGGCTCCGCTCTGAGCGCTGCCAGAAAACCAGGGAGATGAGATGCGGCGGGTCAGCGGCTCCGCGGGGCATTTCGCCGACAGACGCGGGGACGACGCGCCCCATCGCCCGCCGAGGGGGGTCCCCCGCGACACTGGCACTGACGAAGCCGGGGCGCAGCGGAGCATACCCCAGGCCGCTTTTCTCCAGGCACCCGAGGTGCTTTCCGGGAGGCTGCTCCCCAAAGGGGAGGGAGACAGGCACCGGCCGGGGAAGGTGAAAGCTGCCTGCCCGGGACGGGGACCGTAATCATTGTGCCCTTGTGCTTTGCAAAGGGCCCCCGGCTCAGGGGGGTCGGTAGCCCGCTGGGAGCAGCTCCAGCCCCGCAGCCGCCCAGCTCAGCGCCCAGCAAACGGCCTCGCCCGCGTTAACGCCAAACCACTGCGGCCGCGCGGGAGCAAGCGGGGACGGGGACAGACGCACGGGCAGCTGCCGGGGGCCGAGCGGCCGGGTAGAGACCCCGAGCGCCTGCCGAGGCACGCCGAGCCCGGGGAGAGCGTCGGGAAACCAGGGCGCGCGGGGCGAGCCCCAGGGCTCCGGGGGGCTCCGCCTGCTTCGTGCTGGGGGGCACGGCTGAACCTGCTGGTCTCTCCCGCCCTGCGTGCCCCTGCCTGCGGTCCTGCGGCGGGGGGCTACAGGAAACCCATGAAACGCCTCGTGCAAAACAGTCTTTTCATTGCCTTTTTCTTTTCTCCATGAATTAGCATTCCCGCTGGAAGCCTCCAGCTTTAACACGGATTTTGGGCAGTGTTCGCAGGATGTCCCTGACCCTGACGAGCACCCTCCGCCCTTGCGTCCCTGCAGGAGGGCGGGCGTCCCTCCTAAAGGAGCTGAGATGGAAATATTTCTGTTTACTCCCGTGCAGCAGCAGTCTTGGTTTGATGCGATCGTTGCTATTTCTCTCCCCCGTGACATGCCTAGAGAGCTCGGCAGGCAGGTGCCCTGTCTGCACGAGCACATTTATCATCAGCGTGGCACGAGGGCGGCCGCTGCCCGATGAGCCACAGTTTCCAGTTAAGCCCCGCGCCTTCGACGGCCAAAGCAAGCCCGAGGCACCCAGCTCCCGGCCGGGACGCCGAGGGGCCAGACCCCGGCACCCCCGGCCGGCGCTGCAGCCCCGCGTCTGGGGGCCGCGTTCCTCCGAGGGTTTTTCTGTAAGACGCTGAACAGAAGAGGCTGAAAGCACAGCCACGCTCCTCCGAAAGACATTAAATCCCCGAGCCCAAGCACATCTATGAGGTTTTGTTTTCCTCTGTGTCGAGACCTGTAAGGCAGCCTCGCGGTGCCTGGGGAACGCCTCGCGCTGCTCCGGCCGGGAAGCACGGTTGCAGGCCCTGCTCCAGGCTGCTCTCCGGAGTCGCTCCCCGGCACGCTGCCCGAGGAGGGCTGCGGTGGTCATGCTGCACGGGGGGGGTTTGGGGGGAGGGAAGGCGCCCGCTGCCCCGCAGGTCCCCGCTCTCCCTCTGCACCCAAAGCTGCATCTGCCACGGGTCCCAAAATGAGCCAGGAGCAGCAGGGGCACGCACGGGAGGGTGCGGGGAGGGTGCGGGGTTGCTGCCCAGCCTCGCCCCGGGCTTTGCCCACCGCCGCCGCAGCATCCCTCGCACCCGGAGGTGGTGACAGTTCAATTTAATCTCTGCTGTGCATGGCGGAGGAAGGCAGGCTGCGAGGAGCCGCTGTCTTGTGTAGGAGAGAGCCGTCCCTCTGCGAGGGAGACAGCACTCAACACCGTGTCAGCTCAGACAAATTAAAAATACTTCTGCAACCCCCCCGGGGCTGTTGCCTGGACAGGCAGATCTGGCAGGGCTGGCTCCTCCTGCGGGATCTGCTGTTTTGCAGCATCGCTGCAAAGAGACCGGAGAGTCACGGGGAGGAGCGGGTGCCTCGGCTCGGGGAAGGGGATGGGGCACACGCTGGAGGACCCCCGTATTTCCCTGCTGTGTCCCAGCTCTCCTGCACATCTCCAGGGTGCTCGGGGGGTTGTTCCTCGTCTGCCGGGGGGGCCCTTCCAGCACCGCTGCGGGCATGGGGGCTCTGGCTTGGGCACGCTCAGGTCCTTGCAGAGGGGCCTGGGTGGGCAGCGGGCCATGGAGAGGGGACATGGGGTGCTGCTGGAGAAGGAAGCCCCCCGAGCTGCTGACACGGGGGCCCTCCCAGCCACTACCAGCTCGCAGGACGCTGCCCCGCACCTCCTGCCCCTGCGCAGCCTCGTCACAACCCTTCGCTGCGTGACTTGAGCCGGCAGGGAACAAGCCTTGAAATAAACTCAGACGACATCCCTGCGAACGCCCCAGCACGGCCACAAACAGGATTATTTGTCTGGGGGGGGCAGGCAGTGCTCATTTCTCCCCCCGCAGCGACCCCAGCTCCAGGCTAACGCTCCTCCGATCAGGGACGGGGCCAGTTTGCTCTGCACGATGCCGCAGCCGAGACGGCCAAAGCCCTTTTACCACGGAGCAAGAGCAGGAGCAGAGGCAAGGCGATCTCCCACCCTGGGCTCCCTCCCAGTTGATGCACCTGGTCCTCGAAAGGCAGCTCAGCTGCATCCAGCACCCCAGGAGCTGCAGGGAGCTGCATAACTGATATAATAAATGATTTCTGAGGAGCAAAACTGGACACGCATCTTGCTCTGCCAAGCCTCTTTTCCTCCCCATGTCCACAAGCACTGAGCCCACCTCCCCTTGGATTTCAATTCCCAACTCTCCCTGCGTGCCAGCTAATTATCTAAAAATGAGCATTTAGCGATGCCCTCCTTGCAGAGGCCCCGTCCAGCCCTGAGCGGTCGGCGTCCCCCGCGCCACGGCCAGCATCGCTGCCAGGGCTGGCGCAGCCTGGCCGAGACCTCACTGATCTCTGTGACAGGTACCAAGGAGCTCGGGAAGGAGTCGGGCTAATCCTGACCCGGGGCAGCGGCAAAAAGGAGGCAGCGAGCGTTAAACGCTAATCCGGGCTCCGCTCCCCAAAGCCCTGCCTGCCGCTCGCCACCATTGCCTTCTCCTCTGCGGTGGTGGTGGGGGAGAGGTCGTGGTCCTCCCGAAACACAGGGAGCGCGGGCGGGAGACGGGAGCCCCAGATTAGTTCAGCTTTTATTCTGGGCATTGTTTAAATAATAAAAATTACAGAAGAGTCGAATTCATTACAGTCAGGGAGCAACTGACAGAAATGAAAAGGGAAAAAAGATACTCAAATTGATGCTTTTTCACCGTTCAGTGAAATAACCAATTTGGAACAAATTAAGGGGCTCCCGTCTCTACCAGCCTTTTGAATTCCCTCTAAGCCAACGCACATTTTTCATAGTGCAGCGTTCCCTCCATTAGCAGTGAAAACTAACGATTTCTATTATTCAAGCACCTGAAGGCAGGTGCCTCCCTCACCCAGTCGGGGCTGGGCTGTCCCTTCCCCAGGGCACCGAGCCCCCAGAAAGCAGAGCAGAGCCGTGAGGAGACAGACGGGCTCAGAGAGGATAAGTGACATGGCCGGGGCCACCCGGCAGGTTAGTGGCAGAGCCAGGCTCCGGGCTGGCGACAGTCCTCTCTCAGCGGTGCCATCCCAGACATGCCGGAGCGATGCACGCAGACCATCGTGGTGAGGCCCAAACCACTGCACCTGAGGGTGTCACAGCTGTCCTCCCAGCAGTGAAACCACGTGGGCTTCAGCCAGCCCCTCCCGGCTTTGCTCGCCGGGAGGGGGGTGAGAGGGGAATCGCCCCACCTGCAGGGGGTCCCACCAGCGCAGACTTCAGGGGTGCAAGTCCTGGGGGGCCGAAGGGACTTTCAGACCCCAGTCCATTTACATATTCCCCCGCCTCTAAGTTTTATGAAGGTCAAAGCCTTGTGCCTCCCCCCGCCGGCTTTCTGCTCGCAGCGTTACGTCCCGGGAGCGCCGAGCGCAGCGCCCATCGTGCCTGTGCCGACAGCTGCAGAAGTGCGTAACTCCCCACCACGGCTGCCCTGGGGCCGGGCTGCTCATGCCCAGGGTTTGGAAGATGACACACATCTGTCATTATTTTTTAATTAGATTTTTATTTCCTACCTCTAGTATTTCATTGTAATTTCCGCCACTCCTACCCAGGCCGTGCTAATATAATCGCTTCGGAGAAGAGTGGGAACAGCCAGCCTACTCGTTCTAACATCCCTCTCAGAAAAGGGAAAAAAAAGCAATCTGCTAAATGCCCAGCCCCTGCAGTCATTACCAGCTTAAGGACATCAGGCGGGTGCTGGAATGGACCATCAAAGCGCGGGTGCCGGCAGCCCAGCAGCCTGCTGGGAGCGCCGGCGCTGCAGAAACTTCAAAAAAGTTCACGTTTGCTCAAAATACCTGTTAGCAACTCATTATTCCAGCAACGTGAGGTAGAATTAAAAATGGTCTGAAAAAATTTGTGAATTATACCCTCGGCTTGATGCTGGAAACGCAGTGATATTTTCTAGCCCACACCATACCGGAGGTCAAGATTAGATGACAGTTTGGTCTAAAAATACTCCAAAGGGGAGGCTGAGGCTGTCGGAGGAGCTCAGAGCCCCGGGTGCTCCCCGGGAGTCGCTCACGCCTGAAACCAGGGGACAGAGGTTTTCTCCAGGACCCTTCCCAGAGCAAGGCCCTGGCGATAAAAACAACCGCTGCACTTACCGGGAAGTCACCCGATTCACCCTGCCCAGTCCCACCGTCTGAGGAAGGAGCCCCAAGGCCAGACCCAGCGTTTGAGTGGGGACACACTCCCTTCTCCGCTAGCCCAGACAACGACGAGAGCACAGGAAGCCTCATTAAGCCGCCAATTAACAACAGCAAACTCACAGCTGCATCAGGACCCACGCGTGGTCCCACCCTGTGCTGCCCACCGTGGGTTTGCGCTGTGGCACGGAGCGATGCCGGGTGACCCCGAGTTCCCACTTTTTTTTGAAGAGACGCTTAAAACATGGCGGGGAGAGGATGCTTAACCCTCGCAGGCGGCAGCCGCCGCACCAACACCTTGTGACCACCACATTTCTCTATCTGCAGCGCCGCGATCCCACGTCCGCTCCGGCCCCATCACGGACATTGCCAGCGAGCCCCCACACCGCACCCGGCAGCGCGGGTTCAAAATCAAAGCTTGAGTGGCTTTCCAGCATTCCTACGTGTCTGAGACCACAAGGACTAAAAGCAAGCTTTGGGGGGGGGGTAGGCTGCAGCTACAAAAAGCGAGCTCCTCGAGGAGCCCTGTCAGGCGTGCCAGTTCCGTACCGTCCGCCGCTCCCCGGCCTGGCTGCGCTCCCGCAGCCACAGGCACCAACAAGCACGCGCCTGCGACACCGCAGGAAAAGGAGCGCGTGTAAGCATGTAGACAGGCATGCGCTCACACGTATGTGCACATGCATGCGCGCGTACACGCACGGAGAGAACCAGCGCTGCTGCCCGCAGCGACCCGCCGGACCCCAGCAGCCGGGGGCGATGCTCCTTCGCCGGCAGCCTGCCGGGACGTTACTGCCGGTACCAACAGCAGAGCTGAAACAACCAGCCCTGAATCTGCGTGTGAAACGGGTCCGAGCGCGGCGTTATGCTCCATTTGCTGCCGCAGCCCCACTCCGTGAGCCCGAGACGGCCAAAACCAGCAGCAAAGCAACACCACCGTCCACCCGGCCAGCCCTTCCCCACCTTTTCTTCAGGGGCACCGCCGGCCGCTCTCCCCCAGCCTCATTTCACACAAAAACACATCAAACGTTCGCGTTGCAGGTGCGGCAGAAACACAAGTCGGAGCTGACCCCCAAAGGAAGAGCAAGGGCAAAATAAAAGCCGTGTCAGCGCACGACCTGTTTCTTCCTCTTTTTGCAGCCCTGGGAAAAATCAATAAGATGCAGTGAACCCAACTCAGCTTGAATCCCGTAAGTAATTAGGATTAGCAGGCTGGGAGACGAAGAAACAGGCTGCATGTGTGTCTGGGCTGGGAGGGACCATTTTGTGGGCGTACGGTACCCAGCTTAGTTGATGCAAATAAAAAGAACAGCTCTTGAAATGGGTTTTCTGGCAGGATGGCAACAGGGAATGGTAACGACCTGATTTGCTTAGAAAGAAGAAAATCTAACGAGGGCAATTTAGCGTGCTGAAGCTCTGATGGGAGCAGGACGGGGACCCCGCAGGTGAATCAAGATTTGTGCTTGATGCCGGCTCTGTTACCAGCCGCTCGCTCCCCAGCCCGAGCTCCTCAAGCACTACATATTTCTGGAGCTCCTTCCTGGCAGCAAATAATCCACCTCCGTTTTTCACTATGAAGGGTTATATCTGTGGTCAAAATTGCGAAGGGGAGAAAAGACGCTCCCTCCCCAATAAACTTAGCAGAGCTACACAGAAAATAAGAAACAATTAGATGTATTTCTTCTCAAAGAACCGCTCGTACCTTGATTCGTGTCAATTTTCCCAAGCTGAAGGAACTCGGCAGAAGCCGGCTGCCTGCAGGAACGCTTCACCGGCTCCGGGCAGGCAGCAACACCCCTGGGAAGCAGCGTGGCGAGCGCCCCGGACCCCCCGGCCCCCCAGGGCTGTGGACGGCAGGGCTGCCGCTAACCCCGCCGGGCAGCGGCTCCGCGGCGGATTGCGGGCGGGGAGCGATGGGGCTGAGCAGCCTCCGGCCGGCTGCTCCCGCGGGGGGGGGAGGAAAGTTGCGTTTCACCCACCTAGAAGCATTTTGGATCCGGCTGCTCGGCTCGGCGCTGCTGGTGCTTCCCGCTCGCCCGGCTGGGCTGCGGGCAGGGCGGGCAGGGCGGGCAGGGGCGGGCAGGGCGGGGCGGGCTCGCCCGCAGCCCCCGCTCAGCCGCGCACCCCCCACGCAAGCAGCTCCGTGGCCGCCGGGCGCTGCGAGCCCCTCGCCCACGCGTCCGGCCGCGCCTGGGCCAGAGGGAAGGCAGCGGGGGGTGCCGGGCCCGACCGCGGAACGGGGGGAGGCGCGGGGGGGCCGGCTGCCCCCGGCCCGGCACGGCTCGGCACGGCCCGGCACGGCTCGGCGCCCCTCTCCCCGCTGCCGGCGCGCAGCCAGCGCCGGGGCTGGCACGGCAGAGCAGCAGGGCGGGGAGGAGCGCGCCCACCGCCGGCTCCCTCCGCGCCCCCGGCCCCCGCCGAGGGCCGGCCGCGGCCGCGCGGGCTCCCGCCGAGCTGCCCCCGCGCTCGGTCGCCGCCGCGGGGGTTGCTCAGGGAGGGGGCACGGCCGCGGCAGCCACCCCCCGGACCCCCCTCCGGGAAAGGCTCCCCAAAATCCCCCCGTGGGCAGGGTCGCCCGGGAAGCCCAGCCCGGCCAGCACGCAGCGGCATGCACCCCCCTCCAGCCACCAGCACGTCCCTCGGCTTTCGGGGTTCGCGGCTGAGGCGCTGGCACTCGCCCAAGAGCAGCAGCGTGAGCTCACCCCTTTCTCCACTGGCCCCACGCGAGGGGTGCGACCCTTCGAGCCAGCCCCGGAGCACCCGCGGGGTGCCAGACAACCTGCGCAGGCCGCGCTGCCCGGTGCCCGCGTGTCCCTGCCTGGTGGCCACATATCCCTGCCTGGTGGCCACGCGTCCCTGCCTGGCTCAGCCCCGTCCCCGAGCACTGGAAACGAGCCGGGTCCGATCCAGCCACGGCATTGCCTCGTGGGGTGACACGGGCAGCCTGGCCCAGGTGGGGGGCTTGCCCCAGCCCCCCGTGATTTGGGTTTTGCATAAGCCCTGGAACCCGGGGTTTGCCGCCCTCCCCATGATTTTCATTAGCAAGGGCTGAGACAGTTGGACTCCCCGATGGCAGCACCTTCTCTGTGCTGAATTTTTGGCCACCAGAGCGTGTCGGGAGGGGAGATTCATCACTGGATGGCACGGTGCCTTTTAGAGGGGGAAACGATGAAAAACCTGCTTGTGAAAAGAGGAAACAATCAGCTCCCCCCAAAAGGGACATGAGAACAAGGAAGGATTTAAATACTTCCCTCAAGTCGAAAAACTCAAAGAGTCAGGCAGGAAGCCCTCTCCTTCAGCCACAAGTAGAGCAAAAACAACGATGTAAATCACGAGATGCCAAATTCCCTTCCCAAGCACTGCAGCCAGACCTGGCACTTTTGGGGTAAATTCTAGCATTTTGGTGCTCAAAAAGCGCCCAAAGCCATCAAGGGTCCCCCTGCGTGGTGCTGCCAGGCCAGGGCAGCCTGTGGGTCCTCCTCCCAACACCCACCCGGGCTCGGCTGGCACCGGAGCAGCACCGGCAAAGCCCACAGCAGGGTCGATGCACGGGGCACACACAACTCCCAGCGCAGGGTACTGCTTTCGGGGTCGTTAGGAGCAGCAGTAAGTTTAGCCCGGGCACTCGCTAATCTGGGATTGACAGCTGGGCCCGCGCCGCCTGTTACCAGCCTCCCGGCAGGCTATTTAAACCCAATATTAATTTGTTTAATGTCATCAGCAGTTTGGCGTTACTGCAAGCGAGTGTCAAGCAGAGGGGAGCGTGGAGGTGTAAAGACCGGGAGGAGCGGCAGGCTGACAGCCACCCGGGGGCTGTTCTCCTTTGCCCTGGGACCACCACAAGCCACAGGCAAGTTTGGCATCTCCCGACCTCCAGCCCCGCTGGCAAGGACCGGCCAGATCAATGTACAGCCCTGAACCCCCCCACGCCATCCTCCATCCGCCCTCACCCCCGACCAGCCCCTCGAGGTCTGCACAGCAACTTCAAGAGCAACCTCCCTGCTCCGGCCAGTGCCCAGTTTATCCCAGTGCGCCGGGCAGGTCCTGGCTGGCATGGCCGCAGCTGACGGGTCGAGCTGGCGTGAGACGGAGGGGTAGGAGGGAGGAACGGCAGCAGGGGACGGTGCGTTTTATGGCCGAGCCTTCGAGGCCAGCTGGAGCAGAGGCTAATTGCAGGTACTGATTACAGACCTCTGCCATTAACGCCTCCTGCCCGCCCCTGCCCAGCCGCAGCAGATCACTGGAATTTCCCAGCGATGCCGCGTGGGTCCGGCCGGTGCATAACTTGCTATATTTGTACGTGGACCCCGGCGCCGGCACACGGCGGCAGCACAAACCCTCCCACCGGGCCCAGACCCGCGCCGCCCTCCCGGGGGCATCGCCAGCTGCCCCGCACCCCGGGGAGCAAAGCCCAAACAAGGCGCTTTGCGGGACGGAGCTGCCGCTGCCGAGCATCCTCACCGGAGCCTGCCGCTGCGAAGGGCGCCTGGGGGCTGTGACGGCGGCTCTACCATCCCTGCCTAACACCGTGGGAGGCACTAAAAACAAAATCAAAGCCAACGGGCGTCCTTGCGTCAGATGCTACACCCCTCCCCGCGGTCACTGCTTTTCGACACAGGCTGTTAACCGAACTCGGGGCCCTGCCGGCAGCGCGCCCGGGGGGAGCGGTGAGGAAACCAGACTTGCAAAGAGGCAAGACCGCCTGCCCTCAGCACTGCCCAGCAGTCCTCAGCTTGCAGCTCATCACACACGTCCCGGGAGAGGCAAATCCCAAACATGCAGTCAGAGGAGGGGCGTTCGCCTACACCCGCTGTAGAGCCGGGCTTGCTGGGGCAAGTCTGCTCAAGCTGCGCCTGCAGCCTAGGCAGCGGCAGCTCAAAGGGAAAGGGAGGGCAGGGAGATGGGGAGGGTGCTCGGGAAGCAGAACGGGTCCAGCCGTGACCGACCCATCGGGCCCGGTTTGGGCACGGGCTGTCCCTAACACCACCGATTCCCTGGGCTCTTTGTGAGGTCAGGCTCCAAGGTCCACGACAGAGCGATTACTCTGAAACCTACTGAGGGCAGTGTTGAAATCCTCACTGGATGAGAGATGACCAGGACAGGCTCGCCCCAGGCTTAGACTCCAAAATCAACCTGGCAAATAGTGACCGGAATTGGGCAACGACAACATCAATAAACGAGAAGGGAAAACAGAGGGATAAAAAAACAGCGGGAAGCCCCCCCCCGCCCCCAGGTCTGCCAAGCCTTCCAGAGCCTTTCTGGCTGACTTTGTTCACCGAGGATTTAGGGTATAATTTGGGGGTGAAAGATGCCAGATAGGATCAAGACCGATACACCTGGAGGACGCGTATCGGTTTTCTTCTCCTCTGTAACTTGAGCCCCGTCAGAAGCAGAAGGCTCAGGCTGGAGCAGCCGCTGGCGTCTCATCCCCGCCAGGCCAGGAAGGCGGGCGCTGACCCTTCCTGCTCCCGAGTTTGCTCAGGATTAAGATAACATTTTAAGGGCCGAATCCTCCCCCCAGGGCCTTCCCACACAAAGAGGACGGGGTTTGCGGCTCGCGTTCCCCTGCAACACCCCGTAACCCCCTCAGTAAAGAGGGACCCGGCCAAACCGCCGAGTCCGCAGGCAGGCGCCCGCCCCGATCAGGGCATCCCGATCTTTAATTAATTCTTGCTGAAGGTTTCTGCTTTTATGCATCTAAAAAGAGCAAACCAGGGAAGCTAACGATGCATTTATCTATGCCGAGGGGCTCACCCGCGGCGGTGCTGGATGCACCCCCGGCTGCTGCCCACCGCTGCCGGGACCCCACGCACCGCAGCGGCTGGGGGGCTGGGGTTTAACCTCAATTTTCTCCAGGAAAGGAAGGTCTGGTCTCATCATGTTGCTAAGAACCACAATAACAGCCAAACGCCTCGGCTTTTCTTCTCTGTGCGACTTTAATCTTCCCCCTTTCAGGAGCGGAGAACAATATTGCCCTTTCATTAATCCCAGCTCCTGCGCAAGGTCTCAGCTTTAAACCGAGATGGAAACTACTCCATTAAGGGCCTTTTTGTTGCAGGGCAAGGCGTAAAAATGTTATTTTCCCCTCATTTTAGTAAGGATCCACCTGAAAAAAGCAGCTTAAAATTGCTTGAATGTGTATTCTCAAAATTCTCGCCCTTTAACAGCAAGGCCATAATAACTGCTGCCCGGGTGTCACCGCAGAGGACAGCCACTGCGTCCCCAGGTCTGGCGACATTAAATAGGGTCTGCTCCATCCATCGTCACCCTCCAAGGGGACGGGGCTCCGGCGTGCCCCAGGCTGGGCGCCCGCGAGGAGCCCCGAGGACGAGCAACTGCTTGAACGCAGGAACCGCCGCGGGCAGGAGGTCCGGGGTCGCGCGTTGCGGCTGCCGCCTCCCGCGTTCATCGTCTTTCACAGCGAGATGTCTAATTACGAAGGCATCCAGGCCAGGCCTGCAAATAGGGTGGAGAAACTGGACGGCCTAAAAGTATTTAATTATCACAGAAAGAGATGAAAATTACACCTGTAAATAGTTTCAGAGAGAGAGAGTGTAACATTTTCCACCCAGTTTAGGAGGCCCCCCCGGAAGAAGCGGGGGGGAGGATTTCACCTGCCACCGCACTGCAGCACGCGAAGAGCCCCTTCGCGCCGCGCCGAGCCCCGGGCACGCGCGCGCAGACCACAAAGCCGGGGCTTCCTCTGAAATCCCAAGCTCGCCCAGCGCTGCCGGGAAGGACGCCTGGAGCCCACCCCGGCACAAAGGCACCCGGGGCTGCCGGCGCGGAGCCCACCCGGCACCCGACCTCTGGTAACTGGTATCAGCAGCAGCACAGCGGCTTGAAAAATGTTTGGAAGAGGTTTTGTGTCCTAGAGGTACTAACTGGGAGCAGCCTGTGGAGCCACGTGGAAACCCAAGCCTTCCAAAAGCTGCCGTTAGCTGCCGGGCTCCGACCCCCGCAGCCAGGCGCCGTCCTCATCCGCGCCTCTGCCGCGGTTCCCCCCTTCGCCGGGTCTCCAGCCCGCCCCGCACGGCTGACGCCCGAGGCAGAGCCTCAGCAGCTCCGGCCACACGGCATCCGACATGGCCCAGCACCATTATCCCCTTGCCATGGACAAGGGCACCCACACGGCACCCCAGGCAGTGCCTTCCTCCTCCCTCCTCATCCTCCTGGCTGGAGGGTGAAAAGCATTTGCCATGCCGGTTCCCCCCAGCCCCGTGCAGATTTCCAGGGGGGGTTGCAGGGCTCCTGAGCCCCCATATCGGCTCAGCTGGGGGTTGGCATGGCAACCAGCTACCCAAAATCTTCTTGATGCTTATTTAGCTGGGGGTCCCCGCTCAGCTCCGCGCCCCTCGGAGCACGCCTGGCTGCGCGCGGGGACGGGCGGGCGCTCCAGTGCCACGGCACTGAGCACGCCGAGACGCTCCCGCTGACTCGGCAGCGGTAAAATAAATGAAGCTATTACTCATAAATCTGTGGCTGTAGAAAACATCAAAGGTGAGCTGGAGCAGCATTGTGTGTGAGTTTTCAAAAAGCAGCAACAACTCGGAGGCGAAAAAAATGGAAGGAAACCTGATTTAAGGCGACCGTGCAATGACCGCAGCTAAACACAGTCCCGCTCCGACGGACTGCGACCGCCTCGCCAGCACGGAGAGCAGGGAGGGGGCTGCAGCCCCGGGAGGAGCCGCAGGGGCCCGGCCGCTGGTTCTTCTGCCGGCGGGGAACATGGCCGTGGAGGTGCGCACACCGGGCGCCCGTGGCCAACCCGCCCGGCACACACGGCCTTTCCACCGATCCGCTCTCAGCAGCACCGGCCGTCCCGCATCGGCCGTCCCGCAGCAGCAGCGGGGCAGGGCGAGAGGCAGGTCCCCGGCAGCGGGGCAGAGCGATGCCCCGCCAGGCTGCGTTCCCTGCGTGGCCACGGAGCATCACGGACCCTCCGTCCCCTCGGCCGGAGCGGCAGCGCCTGGTCTTACAGAGCCGAAATGCGGGCGCAGCGGCCAGGGTCCGGCGGGATGGAGCCGAGGACCCTGACTGCAGCGCAGCCCCCCCAGCTCCTCGCTCCCCTCCCGGGCACAAACCCAACCGCCGGCGCTTGGGCTGTTGCCATTTCTCAAAATGCCAGAATCCGGTTTTCTCCCTCTGCACGACGATGCTGCAACACCGTGGGGTTATAAAAAGGAGAGATCATTCTGGGAAAGACGGCATAAAGCATGACGAGGGAAGATCATCTCTTCATAGGAAATTTTATATTGCTTACGACTTACTGTCTGTGAACATAAAACAGTTTAAGCAGACGACCCTAAATCACAGTGACAGCTTTACACTACCCACAGAGCTTTGCTCGCCCTTATCCAGCTCAGTCCTACCTACCTCCCCTCCGCGTTTTCCTTTTTCTTTAGCGCGCTCCCCGCCTTTTCTCCAGGAGAGCGGCACACGTGTGCGCCCAGCGGGCACTGCGAGGGACAAGCTGCGTTCCCGGCCTCGCTGCTCATCGAGACCCCCATGAGTCACTTCCCCATCGCCGTCAGCCCTCCTGCCCCGGTCCCCCCGACTTCGGGACGGTGCCTCGGCACAGGGCGGCCGCGCGGCCCTCGCGCACGCGCGGCCCGGGGCGACCCGTTTTAGCTGGCCCCTCTAATCCCCAATGACAGCGGCCGGCGCGGGAGCGGGATGCAGTGGGATGCTTCACCTCCCTCCCACGCCGGAGCGGGGCAGTGGCCGGCAGCCGCCCCCAGCCCCGGAGCAGCAGAGCCTCCGCCGCGGTCACGTCCCCCGGGGTCCCGCGCGTCCTCACCTCCCCCGGGGACGTTTAAGGAGCAAAACGTACCTTTGTGCAAGGCTGCCGGCTGGCAGGCGAAGCAGCGCAGCAGCCCCCGAGCCCTCGGCGGGGGCACAGCCGAGCCCCCTCCGGCTGGAGGCGCTTGTATCTGATGCCCGAGGCGGCTGCGAGAGCCAGAAGCTGCCCGACCCCGGAGCACCCCCGGCACGGACCCGGCACCTCTGCCCCTTCCCAGGGGGGCCTCGACCCCGCTCGAAGCTGCCGCTGGAGCCCGGCGCCAGGCTGGGCGCTCGCCCGGGACCGGGTTCGGCGGCTGCTAACGAGCCGAGACACGCTCATGGTTAGCTGCTGCATTTACCATTTTCCCCACTTAAAATAAATTCCAGGCTTTCCTCTTCCAAACCTGCTGAGCTGATGCTACATGGGAAACTGTGAAATATTCCATGGCTGCATGTTCCCCATCGCTCTTAATCCACTTCTAATTAAGATCACGTGTGACGCATGCCTGAGCTAAGTGGCCATAAAACGCTATTGTTGCAACTTGATAGCAAACCAAACGGAAGAAAATTACAGCAAAATCCAAGATTAAGGACAACTGGCTCACAAAATACAGTGCTTAAAAATAACATCAGGCGATTTCCTCCCGATTTTGGGAAAAACTGCCACCGCCAGCGGCATCGTCTGTACACAGCACGGCTCAGCCTCTGCCTCCCGGGCTCTGCCGGCAGACGCCTCGGCAGCGCGCCGCGCCGCGCTGAGGACGGCCCTGCCGACCGCCACCGCCCTGCCGCGACCCCGCGCCCGCAGCGCGGCGTCCACGCACGGTGCCGCGGGGCACAAACCAAAGCCCCGGAAGCCTCAGCCGAGGGCCAGAGCCCCCGGGCGCCCCAAGCTGTGACTTTAGCCAATGGCTTCCCCGAAACCCGTCCCGAGCGGCTCATCCCAGCCCACCCCGGCATCAGGAGGTCCCCCAGCAGAGCGAGACAGACACACGGGAACGCCGCGTCGGCTGCCGCGTCCGCTCGGGGCTCAAAGGACTAAAGCCCTTCATGCCAGCTGCCAGAAACAATGGCAGCCTTTTGGTAAGGGCGATTTTAAGGGGAAGAGGGGGCGGGGGGGGCAGAGGAGCGGCACCGAAACCAGCACGTTATCAGAGGAGCAATCGGCCGTGCGGCCGAGCGCAGGACCAGGCGCTCGGACCGGAGCTCTCCGCTCCCGCGGCGACGCCCCGTCCTCGGCGGATGGACGCGGCCCGCACGCTGCCCCTGAGAAGTGCCTTGTGAAGGCCAGGGCCATTTCGGACTCGGGAGACAATCTGGGGGCTGGCACGGGCCAGGACTCGGTCTCCAACACTTGCGTGCGCCCGGCGGTCGCTGCCGGGGTCTCCCCTTCAAAAGGGCCCCGTCCCTCCCACCACCCGTTCCCCCACCCCACGTTTGTCACCCTCTGCAGCAGCACCTCCCTCCCCCTTGGACACGGGTCCAGTTCCCGTGGGGACCCCCCCCGGTTTCCCCTCAGCGCGTTGAGAAGGCGCAGCTCGCTCCCAAACACCCCCGCGGTCGCTGACCCCCACGGCCGGGCGCCAGGCTGCCAGCCAGCCCCAAGTTAAGCTCCGTACGTACCGCCTCAGTGCGGAATCTTTTGGCTTGGTCTCCGGGATTTAAGGCAAGCCCCTCGCGCAGGTGCAGCCGGAGCACCCGCCCCGGCCCCCCGCCCCGGGGGGCTCTGACCTCCTCCTCGCTCTGAGCATCACGCAACGGGCTGCGCTTGCACAAGCAAAGCCCCGTCGCTTCTCCGCGTCGTTTTTTGGATGAGAGTTTAAATTTTAAGGATCATTTTAGAATAAGTGTGTCAGGGAAAAAAAAATAAATCCCTGAAGCCTCTGGGCAGAAATCATGGCACGGAGCGGAGGGGCAGTGCCCCGACGGGGAAGGCATTGCATCCAGAAAACCCTGCTAGCAAAAGTTAACAGCTAATCGATCTATTTTTTATTTGAAATTACCAACTCAATAAAATCAGAGATTAATTATGATACAGTTATTAATCCACAATAAGCTGAATAGCTGGGCTTTTCAGAGGGAGAGCGAGTTAATGGGGCATTTGCGGAGGATTTAGAAAGGGAGCAGTTTTCTCCAGACTGAGGGGCTGGCGTAGGGCTAACATGCCGAGAGGAGGGTTTGGGCTCCCTCGGCGCCTCTCGCGCGGAGCCCACGGGCCCTTTTCCCCACGTGAAATGGCTTTTTCGGTGTAACAAGATCATTCAGTGGAACAGAGATTTTTCTGCCAGTTCCCAGTGACGGGGGTAAATGTCCCCGCTGGGCAGCTGGGCTGGGGCAGGGCGGCTGCTCCCCGGCTCTGCGCAGCTCCGGACCCCGGGGGCTCGCTGCCTCCGGCAGCCTCAGGGATGTCCAGCGCCCCAGCGGGGAGGGGGGGCCTGGGGATCAGCAGAGGGGAGGAAGATGTGCAGTTCCACAGATGACACCTGATGCCAGCAAACGTCTTTAAGACGTGAAAAAACATTAAATTTCCCCCATTGATATTCCAGGTTATTCAAATCTGATCTGAAAAGCTATTTTTAATCATCCTTGCTTGCAGCTGAAGGGAGCAGCCGAGGCCAAGCAAGCAGGAGGACTCCGTACGCTTGTCCTTCACTACACGTACAAAAGCTTAAAATATGAACCCCGCGACTGTTTGGCCGCGAGGTTATCGATCAGCACCCCGGGAGACGCAGCGTCTGTCGCAGCTGAACATTAACCACCCTTTAAGGCACCGGGAGGGATCTGCTCTTAGCAAGTTCCGGAGAGCCTGATGCGCTGCAGCGGCATCCCCGGGACGTACGAGCCCAGCTCCCGGCGGGGGTCGAGCGGGAACGCTCCCCCACCCGGCCCTGCGAGACCCGCTGCCCTTCCCCACTCGCCCGCTACTCCTTTACCTTCCCAACTGCTCTTTGCCCCCCGTATCTATAATTAACCCCGTCAGCCGGTGCCACGCTCGGCGGCCCACTGGGCCGTGCCAGGCGAGGGAGCACCACGGGTGCCGCTTCCGGGCCGGCCGGGACCTTTGCTTTCCCTGCCAAATTTATCCCAAAAGTCCTAAAAGCAGGAGAGCTGCAAACCACCGCCGGAGCTGAGGAGGAAGCCAGAAAAGCCGACTTTGCCCCCGCAGCATCGCGGTGCAGCCGCCGGCAGGCTGCCGCGGCTGGCGGAGCCGGGCACCTTCCCACCGCGCCTGCCCCGGCTTCAAGGATGTCCCAGTCCCGGCCCAGCTGCTGACACGGCCGCTGCACCCCAATTAGTTCCCAATTAGACTATAATCCTGCGTGTTTGCCTATTGTTTAAATCAATACATTGGATTTTACTGCAGACAAAGCGCCACTGAGCATCGCCCTGGTTATTAAAGACAAATAAAGGATTCCATGCATAACATGAAGTTGAAAAAAATTAGACTGGCACCCATTTTCTTGGTAATTAACGGCTGAAGAGCTCCCGCAGCAGACAGCAGCGGGAAAGGCGGCAGGAACACTCCCTGGGGCTGACCTCCGAGGTGCCGGGCGCCGGCGCACACGGAGCAGCATCACGGCGCGGCCAGCGACGGCCTGGGCGGTGCCCGGGGACGCCAGGCTTCGTCCAGTGGTGCAGCACGCCGCGACCCTCCCCGCATCTCCCGCGGTTTAGCACCACAGCCCGTCGCTCCTGTACGGATCAACCAGCCTTCGCGCACCGCGACCTGCGGCCACGGGTCTGCGCCGCAGGCTGCGCCGGAGGAGCTGCTCGAGGGGAGTGGGTTCCCCCCCAGCACCCAGAAGCAGCTCCAGCTGCTGCCAAAAGCAGGGGTGTCGGCTGGCACTCCCCAGCCAACACAAGGTAACTCCCACCGGCAGCCGCCAGCCCCCCCGGCTCCCCGAGCGGCACAGGCTCCCATGGGGTCCCCACGGCCGCTGCCGGGAGCCCATCCCCTCCGCTGCAGACCCAGCGCTGCTGAAGCTGTCACCCCGATTTCCCTGCTCATCTCAAACCCCTCTGCTCTGCAAACGCGCACAGACAGACATTTCAGTGGCTAATTGGGGGAACTGGGATCTCCCCCTTTGCGAGGAGCCGGTATTTCCGGGCAGCGCTGCCGAGCGGGTGGGGACGGCAGCGCAGGGAGCTCCGGTGCGAGCGCTGGGGGATGCACCGGGCAGCCCCGGAGAGGGTCGGGGTACGTAAAACCACAGGGGCGCGTGGAGCGGAGGAAGAGCTTGCGACACGGCTTGGCACCGGGGCACGGCTGGCTCTGGGTGTTCGGGCCCAACCCCGCCCGCCCGGCCTCGGCACTGGGGTTGGGGGAGCAGCCTGCCGACCCCCAGGGCTGGGAAAGGCGGTTCAAGGTGGGCGCAGGACCCTCCTGGCACGAGGGACGCCTGGGCAGGGTGTCCACCCCACTGCCCCAGCACCCACCGCCGCCGGCCCGGGGGGGTGGGAGCCGCTGTCAGCTCAGATCAGCCCGGGAAGCCGGGAGGCTCCTGCCGCAACGGAGAACGCCGTCCCCGCTGCGCTTCAGCGAGATGCGAGCTGACAGGGCCCGGGGACGCTGGCTGCGGCAGCGGGAAGCACGAGCTGCTCTTTACACCCCGTGACTTTCCTGGGACACTGGTGGAAGGGCCGTTTTCGGGAGCGGCACACAGCAAGGGAGCAGTTCCTGACGTGCTCCAGCGCGGCCCGTCCTGCGATGGGCACCCCGGGGGTCACCCGGGGGGAAGACGGGGAGGCGGCAATCCCTCACCCCTGGCCTCGCCCAGCAGTTTGCCCCGGCACAAAGCAGCGCTGGAGCCTGTGCCTGCGGCCACCGCTCCGCCTTCGGGCCCAGGCACGGCTCTTCCTGCTCATTTGGCACCGGGACGGGGCGGGGGGTCCGGCTGCTGGTCGCGGGAGCACAAGGACACCAGGAGAAAACCGAGCTCGCTTGGGCACCCTTGAAAAATCACAGGCAGCAATTAAATCACTCTTGACCCAGTTGGATTTGAACTGGCATTTGCAACATGAAAACATCTTTCATCTGTGGACATCCCGTATCGAATTGCTGCCGCGCTGCAATTCAACGTGAGATGACCGAAACTTATGATTTGCCTCGCAAGAAAATGCCTAATGAACAATAATTTGTTTTTAAGTTGGAGGTCTTTCTGGCACAGCGCTAATAAATTGTAATGATTATTGCATCTGTTTGCCAGCTAAGCTCCTCCGCAGCTTTGCTCCACGAAACGCAAGCGATTACAGCCTTTGCAGAAATAACTGATCAGAGGAGCCAGAGGGGAAGCGAGGAGGATCGAGCAGCGTCTGTGACAGCTGCCTGTGATGTAGCCGTACATGTCCGTGCGGGACAGAGATCCCAGCTCGGAGGAATAGCCCATCCTTGTCTGACTCAATTATTTCATTTAACCCATTGTCTTTAAAAAGCACCTCCTCTCCTCCCAAGGCTCCCCCAGTGCTGACACGTTATCGGAGACCCACGTTAGCTGCCGTCTCCGTGGGCTGTGCCGGGCTCAGCCCATCGCTCAGCCGCAGCTTGGCCAGGACCTGCCCGAGCCAGGGCTGGGCACGCGCCGGGCTGCCCAGGACGGGGCGACTGCTCTCGTGGCCGCAGGCGGGTGCATTTTCTCAGCACCCAAAGGTGCTGGCTTGGCCAGCAAAGGGCTCCAAGAGGAGTGTGATGGGGCAGGGCAGGGCCCCCCTGCGCCAGGCTTAGCCCAAGCAGCCATCACCTCTGCCCAGCCCTGCCTGCACCCTCCTGCCCACGCACGGCAGCCCAGCCAGGAGCACCGAGAGCTTTCCCAGCTCTTGTCCTCAGCTCACGTGGGCGAGGCAGTCCCCTCTTCTCAGCGGCGGTGGCTGGTTTGGGGGGGGGGATCAGCCCCTCTCCCAGCACAGCGGATGCGGTGTCAGGTCGCACCGAGCACCCACAGTGCCAGCAGCACGCACGGCGACCGGCGCGGCGGGGACATGAGCATCACCTCAGCCAGTTCTGGCCTTAATTTGTCATTTGTGGCCACGTGCCCCGCCCCGGGCTCGCGCCTCAGGAGGCTGGGAAAGGTTGCCGGTGACAAAGCTGGAAATGACATTTTTAAACCAAAAGCCTGGGGGAGAAGGTCAGCTCCGGACGAGCGGAGCAGACTGCGGCGGGAGCAGCATCCTGCACAGGCGCTGCGTCCCCGCTGCCGCGGAGGGGAGAGGAGGGATGGGGAGGCGAGGGGAGCAGATGCTGTCTGCAATTTCCCCACATAAGCAAATCGCAGCCCTGCGCAAGCAGACGCCGACCTCACCTTGAACACCACAGCAAAGCGTGCACGAGGCTGACAGCGCAGCAAAGCCCCGAGGGCTGCGGCCGTCTGCCGGAGCCCTGGACGCTGACGGAGGTCAGGGGTGGTGCAGAGGTACGGAGAGCATACTTGCATGCTCCGAGATTCTTTGGCTCAGTAGGAAACGCATCCCTGGACAGCCTCCCACCGAGCCACAGCCGGCTCCAGGGGCAGAATCTGGAAGCTGCAGGCTGGAATTTGAGAGCCCCGTTCCCATTAAAATAGCAGCCAGTATTTCCATCCGTCCGTAAACGACGATAAACAGACCAGCTCCTTTGCATATCCCGGGCCTCGCTCAAACAAAACCCCCATCAGGGAGGGCAGGACTTGGCATACGGATGACCAGTGCCATGCTAGGAGTTTGCGGCTCCAGCCCGCCCAGTCTCCAGCAAGCGCAGGAGCGGGTATTGAACCAGGCTGATGCCCAGGGATCTGCCAAGGCCGGGGCCCCGGCGCCGACCCTCTTGCTTTGCTGGGGACGAGCATCCTCCCGACCCGGCTGCGAGCCAGGTCCCGTCAGCACTTCCCTGCCTTTGAGGAAATTCAGCGTTCAGCAGGACGGAAGGTGCTGGGGGGGGGAGCAGGGGTGCAGGTTCGCACCCAGGACCCCCCGACGCAGATGTGCCAGAAGCCACCTGGGAGCACAGCAGCGAAGGCACCGGCGCCGAGCGTGGCCGCCTCGGTGCCCGGAGCGCATCACGTGGCGTGCGCGCGTGGGACGCTGCCACGGTCACCCCGCACGCGTGGGGCGCTGCCACGGTCACCCATCCCGCTAAACGGGGCTGGGGAGAGCGGGTGCAGCACGTTTTACCACCCCGCAACCCGCTGCTGCTTTGCTGTTTACAAAAGCATCGCGGACTCGTTCGCCAACCCGTCAGATGTTATGAAACAAGCACTCCCTGACACACGGGGACTGGGCTCCAGCCCCTTGCTGCTCCCCGGCGAGCAGCTCCCGGGGGACCGCACGCTGCGGGCCGCGGCAGGGCAGCGGGGCCGCGGCGTGCCTGGGAGCGAGGGGCCGGCACCGAACACGCCGTTTTACAGGATTTCAGCCTATTCCTGCCCTTTCCCCATCCCCTCCACTTCTCGTCACTCTCACACCAGATAAAGGCATCAGTTAGCTACAAAGTGGTTCAGAGACCTCAGCTCATTAATCCAACTTGTAATTAGTCTGTAAGGAAAGGAGGGCAGTTACCACACCAGCAGCTCCCTGCGGCTCAAAGGGGGTCACACCCAGACCCCCGCGACCGCTGCTCCCCACGGAGCGGCCGCAGGGTGCGCAGCCAGCGACACCCTCCTCAAACGGCAGCGGGGTCCCGGGCAGTGCCGGCCCTGGCCCCAGCCTGGGGACCCCAGGCACTGGGCACTGCCCTGGGCACAGGTGTCCGCACCAGCCCCAGGAAGGGCGAATTCCCTCGGTTTGCTGCTTCGTTCCACGCGAACGCTTGCAGCCCAGGGCTCGGGCAGAGCGGGTCAGCGGGTGCTGCAGGGCGACATTTGCGGGCACGTTTCCCCGCTTTATGCAGGAGACGCTCCGCAGCAGCCAGCTGTACGGGCCCAGGTAGGTGCCAATGGATGGCACAGAGGGCAAGTGAGTCCTTTTGCCCTCGCACGAGCTCCTGCCCGGCGGCGCAATACCCGCCGCGTGCCAGCACCCCCGCCGGGGCTGACGGGCGAGGGGCCGGTGCCACCCACGCAGCCCCCGCGGGCAAGCGCCAGCCCTCCTCGTACGCTCAGAACGTGCCCCCAGAGAACTAAGGAGAGGGGCTTAGAGGAGACTGCCCTCCCCAGGGTGGGATCTGGGGAGAAAACGGGCAGGAAGCCAGAGGCTTGGTCGGTCAGGCTCAGCGTGACAGGGATCATCGCCTCGTCGCCCTTTAGCGGAGGCTTGGTGCAGCCGTGGCAGGACGTACTCCTTCCTCACGCTGCAGCCTGACGAGTTAATACGCGGCTCTGCGCCTCCCGGAGCTGCTAACACCATCGAGGGGACGCCGAGCCTGCCCGGAGGGACGATGCTGGGCTGCTTGCTTGCCAGCCGTAACACAACGGAGGTGTTCCATAGCAGCTGGGCGATGAACAGGACCTCCACCGTCCAAGAAGAGAAACCATCCCCAACTCGCCGCAGCCTGGGATCGCTACGTCCCCAGCATCGCGTTGCCCTTGTCACCGCCGGGGTTCAGATGCAGGCGCTCGGGGGCATCCCACAAAAGGTACCTTTGCCTTCTGATGCCGCAATGCCCACGGTCCCGTGCACTCAGCCCATCACCTAAACACTTGGTGAAACAAAACCACGGACCTTAAAAGAGCCAGTCGAAGGCAGCACGGAGCTGTCTTGGCTGCCACCTCCGCTAAGCGGCTTTTGTGATGAACACCGGCCTCTAAATGGAAAACAAAGCCTGCCCTTGTTGCAACGCTGGCGCTTTCCTTCTCGCTGGAACAGATCGACCCCGTTAAACACGAGGACCCCGGACGGAGTTGCCTGGTTTGGTGTAGTGCCCACCAAGTGTCGGTGTCGCAGCAGGGGATACCCCAGCGCTCGCTGAGACCCCAGTGAAGCTAACAGCAGGTAACGGCTCCCCGGGCACGGGGGGCTCAGCCCGCTGACCTCCCCTGTGCGGACACACCACGGGAACCTCCCCAGGCAGCCAGAAAGACGCAAGATCCCCCACCGCAAGCAAGCACGACAGGACAATCGGCCAAGGACGTTACGTGTCAAAGGGCCCGTGGGATCCAAGGCAGCTACACACTGCCAGAGGATGTGAGCACAGGGCACAGCAGGTTAACAGGAGTTCCAGTGCAGAGCACCCAACAGAAAAATGCAGGTGAAGTTTCAGAAGACCGTAGTTTCCAATAAAACCTCCAACCGTATTTGAAAATGTCACCTGAGAGCTTTTGAGTGGTCCTCCCTTAACCCTCAGCACCAAAATCTAAGCAGTATTTTGAGTCAACAGCAGCCAAACTCGGCACAGTTACAGGAGATGTGCACGGCACAAGGCTGGAGGGACAGGGTCAAGATGGCACCTGAAAAGCAGGTAGCCAGTAGCCCAGAAGCCAACAGCCACTCCACCCTTGGATGTGCTCATCCCGTCTGCACAAGTCATCTACGGAAACCCAAGAAGACGCTCACGAAGACACGGAGTACCAGCAACCGCACGTGCACATAGACGGGACCCTCGTGTCTACCTATCCGGCGCAGCACCGTGGGCTCTCAGGCCCCAAAACCACATGAGGACCGGCAGTGACAGTGGGCTGAGGAAGCACCCGGAGGTCAGGCAGACCAGCAAGCGACAGATGCCGAGGACACAACACAGCGTTCCCGAACACCCCACAAATCCAGCGCACCAAGGTCAGTGGAGCAGCTGTCCCGGAGCAAGGGCAGCCTTTGGGCAGCCTCGGCCTGAAGGACGGGCTCCTACCTTGGGCAGCTGGCATCCTCCCCTTGTTGAGCTGCTTGAGGCGCTTCTGGTGGGACTTGCCGTTGTAGTGGATCTGCGCCTGCGCGGCCGAGTTCAGCTGGATGTTGCAGACCTCGCAGAGCGTGAACGACTGGTGCTTCTTCTCCCGCTTCATGCGCTGCTCGGGCTGGCTCGGCGGGCAGCTGGCTGCCTCCACCAGCCGCACCCCGCTCTCGGGGTTGTGGGATGGGCTCAGGGGTCGCTTCATGCCTGCGGGAGGAAGGACAGACCTGCCATGAGGACAGAGGGACCAGAACAGGGGGCCAGGCGAGGGTCCCAGACCTGTGGGGTGCCCAGGCTGCCTGGATCTGGGGGGACTCCCCAAGCAAGAGCAACAGCGATTGCATCTCTGCAAGGCATTGCGTTAGGCAAGAAGACATGAGCGGCAGCATTCCTAGGAGGTTAGTGCTGGAGCAGGGAATGACCCACTTCTTCCAAGATTCTAGCACCAGACAACACTCCTGTCGGTTAAAGTCTTTCTGTTCGCTCCCAGACAGCACCATAGGGTGGCCCAAGGCAGAGCTGCGGTGGTAACCAACTCTCTGCAGGCAAGAAACTCAACTGGAAGGACTCGTGAGCTGCCCCGGCGTCCCGCAGCCTGTCCCCACCACGGCGGGAGGAGGACTGGCACCGGCACCCTGAGCCACCAGCACTTTCTCACCCATGTTAAGAAGGTGCCTGTCCTGAACGCAGGGCTCTGCAGGACCAACTCTCGTTGGGAGCTCGAGTCCCAGACCCGCACAGGGACATCACGTGGAAGAGCTGCCTGTGGAGGGGTTGGGGTCAGCTGGGGACGCTATCCCCGCGGCCTTCGCCTTGCAGATACGGTCCCCACCGCCCAACCCCGAACTGGAAGCTGGGGGGACATCCAGAGCCTCCTCAGAGAGGCACGAAGGTCACCCGAGCCCTGCGATCCAGTTACCACCTTGGAGCTGGCAGCTGCCGGTTACAAATACACACACAGGCACGCTGTGCCGAGACACCCTGAGGGGCCAAGAGTGGGGGGCCGGGGTGTCTGTGGGTGCCCCGGCAGACCCCCGAGGTGCCCCTGGCATCCTCGGGAAGGGCTGCGCAGACATGGCACGGGGCGTCATCTCTGCCCACCTCAGGCATTAGGGACCAGACCAGAGGCTTTGGTTTATGCAACCGGCAGCCTGGAGCACCACGGCTGCCCCTGCCTGATGGGGTACAGCACCATCCCGCACCGCCTCGCCTGGCCCCAGCATCGCCTCGCCCGGCCCCAGCACCATCCCGCACCGCCTCGCCTGGCCCCAGCATCGCCTCGCCCGGCCCCAGCACCGTCCCGCACCGCCTCGCCCGGCCCCAGCATCACCTCGCCCGGCCCCAGCACCATCCCGCACCGCCTCGCCCGGCCCCAGCATCGCCTCGCCCGGCCCCAGCACCGTCCCGCACCGCCTCGCCCGGCCCCAGCACCATCCCGCACCGCCTCGCCCGGCCCCAGCATCACCTCGCCCGGCCCCAGCACCATCCCGCACCGCCTCGCCTGGCCCCAGCATCGCCTCGCCCGGCCCCAGCATCATCCCGCACCGCCTCGCCCGGCCCCAGCATCGCCTCGCCCGGCCCCAGCATCATCCCGCAGCGCCTCGCCCGGCCCCAGTATCGCCTCGCCCGGCCCCGGCACCGTCCCGCAGCGCCTCGCCCGGCCCCAGCATCGCCTCGCCCGGCCCCGGCACCGTCCCGCAGCGCCTCGCCCGGCCCCAGCGCGCTGCTTGTGTTTTGCCAGCCCCGCACCCGCTGCGCGCGTGGTCCCCCCAGCCGCGGTTGCTGCAGGAGGCAACAGGCCGAGCTCCCGCAGGCTCCTCTCCGGGGCAAGTGACGTAATTTCTCCCCAAAGTCGACCCACTGCAACTTGAGCACCCCAAGAAGTGGCCCCGGGTCCCAGTCGAGCCGGGGCCGCCCCGGGAGCCCGGCGTGGGTGGGTTCGGTGGGGGCTGCCCACCCACCCAGCAGCCAGCGGAGCGCCGGGCGCCGCGCAGGTCAGGCAGGTCTCGGGTGGGCTCAGAGCCGACAGACGCAGCCCAGTGCCCCGACCCGCGTGGGCTCCGGGCGCTGCAGACCCGTCCGCGGCCCCGTGGTGGCGCACACGCTCCGCGCCGCTCCCCGCGCGTGGGTCCCCGCGGGCACACCGGAGCGGGGGGGGTCGGGGCGGCCCCGCTTCACGCAGGGGGCTCCCGAAAAGCCCTGCCCGTGCTCGCGGTGCGGGAGAGGCCGCTCTGCGAGGACGGGCGGGGCAGCGGGTACCCCCCCGGCACAGTGAGTGGGTGTGGTCCCACGCACCCACCCACCCACCCGCGCGGCAAATGCCCCAGTCCTCAGCGGGTTTTGTCTTTTTCAAGGCGCTAGACCCGTCTTGCTCTTTCCAGCTCCCTGGAGGTGACAACAAGCATCTCCCTTAGTAGTTATATTTAGCAAAAAGTAACGGAAGGTTTTTCCACGAGCTGTTAATTGAGCCGGAGGCGAAATCCGGGACCTGCGGGGATGGAGGGCGACCCAGGCCACCCCTCCGAGCCCGCTCGGCTCACAAGCGGAGCCAGCCTGGTGTCACTCCAGGGGACCTCACCACCCCGCGCCCACCGCAGCGCTTGCCACCATCTCCTGAAAGATTTAAGGTCATTTTTGCTCAGGAAGGGTGTCCGCAGGTGGGGATGGACCAGGACCTGCGCAACGTGCTCCAACCTTGGAGCCAGCTGTGTATCAGGCAGAAGGTTGGACCGACCACCAACGGTCCCTTCCAGCCTAAATTACTCCATGATTAGCCAAAACTGTTAGCAATGAGATCCTTAAACTTCTGCTTTGCCAGCTAAAATACTAAGCAGTGTAACTAAAAGGAGCTTTACATTAAAAATAAGTCAGTCTACTTTTTGGCAGAAGGATTTAGGAGCCTGAAGTCCGCATGCAGCCCTCTGGTACCTGTTAACCCTGGACTCTCTCTAGACACCTCAGGATTTTTCCTGAAGCTCCAGCTTCACCTTTCAATGAAAACGAAAGAAAACACGTAGCCCTTGTGCTTGAGACAAGTGAAAAAAGCATTGCCCAGCCCTGAAAGGCTCAACCCCCCCCTAAATTTTCTTTACAAAAAACCCCACAAAACAGCTGATGTTTTCCAAATGAAACCTCCAGGACTTGGCGCGCTCAGGGCTGGCACAGCGGCAGGACGGACCAGGAGCGAAGATCGCGGCGGCAGAGCCGCCCCGTCCAGCCAAACTACGTCATTCGTGGTCATTCCCCAAAACTCGCAGCGATCGATGCCTGGTCGCACTCAGATGGGCAGGGAGCCCTGCGGGACCCCAGGGAGAGGGCCTTTACCAGAATAACCATTAGCGGAGCAGCCGGAAAGCAGATCTGGGAGACGACCAGTATCAGGAATGCGACACGGGGCCTCGGCGACGCAGCAGGAGACGCGGAGCGCTGGTGGGGACGCACCAGTGGAGGCAGGTCCCCGGGTGCCCTTGGCATCCTCCCCCTCCCCGGGTATTTTTAATGCAATTACATCCCGGGACGCAGAGCTAAAATTGGAACATTATGTGGACAAAGTATCCCAAAAGTCTCCCTCATCTTAAAAAAGGAACTGCTGTTGCTTTGATTAGACAGCAGCTCCCTATCACAGCTCTCATCGCAGCATTTAAAAGGTCTGTCCTAATTGCATGCACACTTGCCTCGTTCACCTAATTTATGCTGCCTCTGTTCTGCTCCTCAGGTGTCAGGACCAGAAATTTGGTGACTCGTGGCTGGGCCAGGTCACCACACATGTGAGGACCTGCATCTCCTTGACTGACGGCTACTTTGGGGAAGATTTCACCTTTTCAGCAAAGCACCAAGGATCTTTGGGGGAGGCTCTTTAGCACCCAGCACCTCAATATGGGTGCCCTACCCGGGCTGAGGTCCCCAAGAGGTCTTCTCCACGGCCAGCCCTGCCCTCACCCTGTCTCCAACATGCTTGGTGCCCCAGCAAGGGAAGGAGGGGAAACTGAGGCACGATGACAGTTAAGTGACAGCCCCCCCGCCCCCAAGGTGACGCAGGGGCTCTGAGCCAAACCCAGCACCACGCGCAGGGCCACCGCATCCCAACTCCACCGCCCTATCCCACCCCAGCGCCAATGAAGCCAAGCCTTTGTCTTCTCCATGGAGGACCATGAGCAACCTCCTCTTTTGGGTGGCCTTCCCAAGGGCACAGGGCTCCCCTGGGATGGGGGGCTGAGCCGCCACTCACCCACCTCTGCCCAGACTTCACCTGGCTGATCAGCATCAACGGCACCTCCCCGGGCCCGCGAGACCCCCCGGCCTCTGCGCCTTTTGCTGCCCTTTGCCTGGAGCCGCCGAGGGCCGCGCCGGCCGCGCCGCTGGCCGAGCGGGGCGAAAGGCCACTGCCGGCCGCGAAAAGCTCCCTGACAGATGTCCAAATCTCTCTGAAATAAAAGAAGGTCAGAGCGGCTTGGGTGCCGCCGCGCTGTGTCAAAGCGCCTGTCCTCCCACCGCGCGGTGTTTCCAGGACACGCCGCCCACCCGGCATGGCGAGCCCCCGGCACGGCCCCCGCTGGACGCTGGCCCCCGAGCCCCAGACACCCACGCACAGAGCCCCGGCCCCGGGCTGCAGCACTGCCGTCTCCGAGTCCAACGGAGCTTTCCCGCTCTAGTCCTCGCTCTTTTTAATTGTTCGCCATCACTGGGAATAACAAACCGACCCCGGGGTTGCCATCCTGTCCCCCGTCGCTCCCAGCAGCCGAGCAGCGCAGCAGGGTGTCGGGCAGGCGCGTCTGCACGGCCCGTTCGGCATCTTAAGGTGGGGTTTATACTCTCGTACAGTAGCCCATAACCTCAGGTCTCTCCCTCTCTTTCTTTTTTTAATAAGACCGTAAACGCGTTGCAAAAGGCTGTAAAGCGCTGACAAATGTCAGAGGGAATTTAAAATCTAGGCGTTAGATGTCTGAAATAAGAAACACTCCGGCTTACAGAGGCTGCGTGAGGCCGAGCTCGCCTCCTCGCCGAGAGCACCCGTGCGGGTGGGAGGGAAGCGGCAGGGACAAGGACACGGCGCTTGACCTGCTCCGGGACCCCTGCAGCCGCCGCTCCCTTCCCTGACCGCCGCCGTTCAGCCGCCCAGGGACCCGGCGTCCCCCCGCAGCAACTTCTCCTCCCAGGAGCCAGGCCAGCTGCGTTGGCAGCGGGGGCCCGGGCAGCGCGACTGTCCCAGCGCTGGCACTGGCCCCCAGGGACGCTGCATCCCCCGGCGCTGCGGTAAGTGTTGAGCTGATGCCACAGCCCAAATTAATTTCAGCCCCTGGAGTCCCCCGAGCACCCGGGCCTGGCCTTGCCCTGTCCTGGGCGTGCGCACGGCGGCGAGATCCCGTTTCCCAAGACCCTGGCACCTCCGGGCTCCCTTTGCGGGAGCCCGGCTTGCCCTGCCCGGGGGTCCCCTCCGCGGGGGACACGCCTGTGGCCGCTCTGTGTGGTCAGCAGCCGAGGTTTTGAAGCAGCCCCACACCGGGACATCCTTTACTCCGGCTCCTAAACACAAACCAAACTCTTCAGAAACTATGACTTCCCGCGCAGCCCGTGGGCACCGGAGGGCGGCTCCGCGCCGACGCGTGCCCGCAGCTGCCCACGCACCGTGCTGACGCAGCATCCCTCACCTCTGCAGCGGGGAGGGTCAAGCCTTGGTGAGCCCCCGGGCTGTGCAGGTGGACCAAACGGTGCCCTGTGCCACAGCTGGCCACCTTCTGCTGGGTGGCTCTGCCAGAAGCTCGCGGGCGACGGCAGCCCCCGACGCTGGCAGGGAGGAGCGAGCGGGATTAGCGAGGGCGATGCCAGCAGACATCTGCAGCGTGCTGACACATTTACGCACCCTCAGCCTGCAAAGGAGGAGCTGGAGCTCAGGACACGTGGCAGAGGTCTTGCAGCCACCCACCTGCCACGCCGGCACCCCCCAAACCTCCAAAAACCTGCTTTTTGGAATAGTCTTGCACCCAGAAAAGCAGCTGCCTGGGCGTGAGCTAAGTCACAGGGAGGGTAGGGTTCTGGCCAAGCTAAGAAATCCTAAGAAAGTGGGCTCGATGAACACTGGGTCCTTCGCCTCAATTCTGATGCTCCGGATAACCCGAGGACGTCCCCGGGCACAGGGAGCGCGGTTAAACGCAGCCCAGCCAGAGGTTTCCGTGCCGATGCAGCCCGAGTGTCGTCCTCCCAGTCCCACCCTGGCAGGGACCCCCGGGCTCCCTCCTGCCATCAACACCGATTTATGCTCCAAGGGTCTTTTATTGGGCCTGAACACAACGGACACAACACGTGGGGCCAGAACCTCCACCGAAGCAAAACCGCCTTCGCCACGGAGCTGAGGCGGCATCAGAATCGATGTTGAATTTGGTCCACCCGCACAGCTGAAGATCTGTCCCATTCAGCAATGTGGCATCAGGGAAACCACCACCTGAACCTAAAGTTTGGATCGACTTGCTAAGAGAGCAAGAAATCTAAAAAAAGAAAATCTGATCTGAGTTCACATGATTCCACAACACCGAATCCGCCTGCTGGTTGAGTGCGCATAATAGTAAATAAAAGCAACGGAAGTACAAGAATTAGTATGAAAGTCGCCACCAACAGCTGTCACAAAACTCTCTTAAACCCCTCGAGCAATGACCTTATTTGCAGTGGCCCCGTTTGCATTTGCAAGAACCCACAGGAAAGCCAGAAAATGCCGCAAACCCTTACCCGAGCACGACTCAAATCACTGCGTCTCACTGCTGGCTCTGTTTGCACTTTTCTACCGAAATTTGCCGTTAGAGCTGACAGTGCGTCCCCGTTAAAATCGGCTTGAATGTGCAAATTAGCCAATAGTTATCCCACGCTTGGAGGTGTAAATCTCAGCAGAGGGGCACTTCGAGCTTTGGAGCAGCCCCGTGATCCCGTCGCTGCCGCGCACAGAGGCCAGGCAGGTATTCGCAGCCGGGACCCCTGGCTGCGCCCACCCTCCGGAGCCCCCGGGGAGCCCCAGACACCCCGGGGCGCAGAGCAGCCCGGCTGGGGGGAGGCAGCTGCGCCGTCCTGCCTGCGTGTAGACCCCTCACTGCTGGCGCAGGCGATTTCCAGCTGACCCGTCCAGCTGGGCGCAGGACAAAGCGACGCCGAAGAGGCAGCGCCTGGTGCCCCCAGCGCGGCGCGGGGAGGCTCTTACCTGGTCGCCGGCAAAGGGAGCGCTGAGCCCAGCATGCCGCGGCCGTCGGGGCACAGCAGACACCCCTACGCCCGGAGAGCTTCCGACACTTGTCTCATATTTCAAGGAGCACTTCAAGCGCGGTTCGATCGCCACTAAATCAGCCCTCATCAGCAGCCCCCGGACGAGAGCTGGGGCAAGTACGAGCTGGGCAACGGCAGCTCAGCAAGTTCCCAAAAAGCCCCGAGCGTCACGCGGGGGAGCAGGCGCCAGCTGGCAGGAGGCTGCTCTGGAGGAGCTACCTCGAGCCAAGAGCGCGCGACGCACCTGACATCAGCTGCTGGCGACCGCGGAGGTGGCGGAGCTTCCCAGCCTGCCTCCAAGGTCGGACCCCGAAAATTCCCCACGCGGCTTCATAAAGAGGCACCGGCCACCGGCTGAGGGACGCGGAGGCGGCTGGCCTCGGCTGCCGCGGGCGCACGGGTGCTCTGCCCCTCGGCGTGGAGGTGGCCCAGGGGACCTGCTACGGCATCAGGAGATGCTCTGACGTCCCGGACTAAGAGCTGAGCAGACACAGGCAGACCACCGATTTCAGAGGCCCTGGCCATGCCTGCACCACCTTCAGCATTTCATAACACGGCATCGAACCAGCCCCCCTCCGCCCCCCCAGCCCCGGCATATGCTCCACTAATGCCAGAGCGAGGCACTTTTTAGGATCAGTGCATAAACCACCCGTTGCCAGAGCAAGGATTAGTGTGAGCCAGCCCTCCCGGAGAGCCCGGGGCTGCCTGGGGGCTCCTGGCAGAGGGGCCAGGGCCCGCAGCGGGGCTCAGACCATCCTTAGACCTCGGGGCTGAGCCCCCCAAACACCCAGGCTGGCTCTTACCCTCAGATGCCGCCCGGTCCCCCTCAGCCCCGCTCCCACACGCTGAAGATGTCCTGCGGCACCCCGGGCACGCAGAGGGCATCGCACGGGCACGCTGGTGCTGCTGTGCCTGTTCTCTCGTTTGCGCATCAGAGATCATTAACGCCGCAGGGCTGCACGTCCCCTGAATCAGCAGATCTCAGCCCTGCTCCTGAATAGCGGGGACAGCTGAAACCCGAACTGAAGGAGACACCACGGAGGGAACAACGCTGCTTTTCTGCAGCGGTGCAGAGCACGTGCCCATCTGCCCCAGGAACCAAAGTCCCTCCCAGCTCCCGTCCCAGGGTCCCGCAATCCCTCAGCTTCGAACGCCACGTCCGTAACAAGTTGGTTAATCAGCTTCAGCAGTGACCAAACGGGCAGAGCGGGGGGTAATGAGCGGGGGCGGCGGGGGGGGCCGGGCACGCGGGCCGCGCGTTTTTAGAGCGACCAGTGAGATGGCGCCGGGTCCAGCAAGCACGCTGCCCTGGGCACGCGCCACGGCCGCGTCCCGAGCCCCCCAGCTGCGTGGGCTCCGCGCGGGGACCCACCCGCTCCCGCACCCGCAGAGAAAAAAGCAAAGCAGACACGTGCGGGGAGTCTGACGTTTTCTCCCCGGGTTTCGGCTGTAAATGTTCGCACGGCGTAAGGGAGCGGCGGGAGAGGAAAGATTGAGGCGCCAGCGATCCATCATCCCCCGGCCGCTCCGCGGGCTGCCGGCTGAGAAACGCCTGGCACGCGGGGCTTGCAAGATCACAAAACCCTTCGGGTTTCTTGTGATCAGCACAAAGATCAGGGCAGGGCCACGTACTACAAGCCCGCGGTGAGCTGAGGCTGTGCCTGCCCGTGGTGTAGCCGCCCGGCACCGAGCCCTCTCTCCTGCAGCACCGAGCCCCGGCGTGATGCCAAAACACAAGGGGGGCACGAAGCTCCGGGAGGACGCGGGCGGCCGGGGCACCCTGGCCGAGCTGGCTGCATGCGGGCATCGTCCAGCGCGGAGCGCAGCCGGCGAGGGGGGGATCCGAAGCGTCGCGGCAGGAGAGGAACACAACAGGCAGCTTAGCCGAGCTTTGGGGAGAAAGCGGGGACGTCGCCCCGGCACAGCGCTCGTCACGGGGTGGTCGCCGGAGGAGCGCTGCCCACCCAAAGGGATCTGGCAGATGACGGCTCCGGCTGCTCCCCCGCCGCCGCACCGCTCGCCTCCTAAAATAGACCCGAGGAGCGCAACCCGATGCAGCCGTGGGGCAAGTCTTGGCCCGGCTGCTCCTCACTGGCTCTCCCCAGTCGCTGCAAACAGGGATTTCTTCGAAGCCCCCTGAAATAAAATCCAGACCCCACTTGTGAGATGGCAGCGTCTCCTCTGGGCACAGGGCTGGCTCCCGTCACCCGACGGAGCCCTGACCCTCATGGCGACTCGCGCAGACCCGTAGACGACCAGGTGATGCCACCGTGGCGCGGCTTTGCTGGTACTGGAGTGCCCCGAACGCGCCGTCCCTCCCGTGCTGCTCGAGGCAAGCCTGGCCCCGACCCTGACCCTCGCCGCTCTCCTCACTGAACTTGCTGCAACCATTTTCTCTTGGAAAATAAAATACAGAGAAAGGCGTTATGCCACAGGGAGGGGTCCAAGCCCCCGCAGTGCCTCGTGCCCCTCTCGCTGCCCGCTGAAGCTGCCACAAGCAAGTTCCTGAAGAAGACGATTCACCACATCTGCAGGACTCAGAACGAGATTATCGCATTAAAGGTTAAACGTCCCAGTTCAGGGAGCAGCGGCCAGCACTGCTCCCTCCGCAAAGCCAAACTAAATCCCGTTGCAGCTGGGTTTGTGCTAGAGGCACAAAGCCCGGCGGCCTCGCCAGGCGAGCACCTCTCAGCTTTCGTTCCCAGGTGAGGAAAGACCCTTCCCTGGGGCCGGCATCCCAGCCAGCCCCCTCGGGTGAGATGCGCCCGCAGCCCAGCTCCCGCCCGGCTCCGCTCTGCTGCCCAGCCCACGCGCCACGGCCAAGGCAGCTCTGCCGTCGCCACGCGCCACGGTCCTAACCCCGGCACCCGATACCAGCGAGGGGTGCCAGCTCCCAGAGAGCCGCCACCCCCACCGCGGGCACCAAAGGCTGGGCCAGCAGTGGCCGCCAGCGGAGGCACGAAGCCGCCAGCGTCGCGGTGGCGACAGCGGCGGTCGTGTTCCCCCACCCACGCGTGCCCCACGAGGGCAGAGGTGGGGGTTGCCCACCACAACGACTTACGGCAACGAGCCGGGGTCCCAGCGCAGACTTGCAGCAAAGGTGGGCAGGGTCTTTCCTCCCGGCTCCCCTCACTCCTGCATCTGGGTCAGGAGTTTTTCGGGACAGAAACTGGCTTTTAAGGGTGTTTGTGGATAGCTGCTGACTAACGCAGCAGACCTCCAATTTAAGTCGGAGCTCTTGCAGGCTACTGTATTACAACCTAAATTAAATATTTCATAGTGCTAAGCAAGTGACATTTGAAATCCAGCCATTGCAGGGGTATCAGATAAAGATATTTGCAACGGGATCTGTTTAAATCCACGTAGCGCTTTGGATCGGTGCATCAAAACAAGCCAGCACTTTATTAAAATAAAAGTTATCAAGCACCCCGGTCTCCTGGAGGAGGCTCTGGAGCCCACGCGGTGGAGTCCAGTAGTTCGGGGGACAGTAAATAAGCTGAGCCCTGCCGACCCACGGGGCTGCCACTGAAGCGCAGCTTTGAAAGCTATTTTCATTAAAACGTTGAGACCGGCAGGAGACCTCACATTGCTTCTGCCCGCCGAACCTCCGTGACCGCATGTTGCACGTATTCTCACCAGCAGGACTGTGTCCCGACAGAGGCTCGCCCGACACCTCGGGATCGGCCGCAGAGGAGCTTAAACGCGAGCAGGGTGGGCGCAGGGGGAAGCAAGCCCTCCCAGGGTGCCGCGGCGTGGGAGCGGGGTGCTGCGTGGGACACCCCCCAAATCCCCGCAGGGCTGTGCCTCTCCCCTCCCAGGCTGAGCCCAGCCGGGCTGCCCCGGCGCTGGGGGTAACCCACCGCCCGTGGCCTTTGGCGACGGGTTCGGGGGGGGGAAGCGCCGACCCCCGGCCAGAAACGAAATCTGTTTTCCAGCAGATCTCTCAAATACGTGTTACAGGAATTACCACGAGCTTGTTGTGTTCTGACAAACGCCTGATTTACTTCCCCAGTGAAGCGATATGCTCGCTGCAGAAAGGCGCGCTCTAACAATGAAGATAAGGTAAAATAAATGTTATATGTTCGTCAACATATAACAAAGCTACTTTCATTAACGAAAGGCTCCCCGAGTGCTTTCTCACTGGGACTGCTCTCAGCTCTGCCCTCTGACCGCTGGCTACCAAGCCCTGAGCTTTGGGGAGAAGGGACCAAGAGGGGAAAACCTGACTTCGCCGCTAACGCCGCGGAAGGGGCCACCCCTCCGCCGATCCGCCCCGGCACCATCTGCCCCAGATCTGCACCACTTGTCGTGACTCTCAAGTTCCCAAACCTCCCGACTGCCGGGGAGAGCTTGAAAAAGCATCTCTAGCTGAAAGGCAGATGACAAGTAAAAAGAACCCCGAATTTATTGTTTTCTTAGAATTTAGAGTGGGAGGAAGGAAAATGGGACGACCCATGATTTTTTAATGCCTGCAGTTGGCAGTTCCATATTTAATGTGACAGCATCCCTTTAAGAAAAATATGTTCATACACAGGAAAGAATATAAATTGGCAAAGCAATTTGCTTTCAAGCCAGCCTGACAATTCCCCTCACAAACACTTTACTGCAGCCTTGGTTGAGCCGCAGTGGCCAGCGCTCCGTGCTGGGCAGCACATAATCTAAGAGTTTAAGGATGCTTCACTGGTTGACAAGCCCATCTGCTAATACTGGAAGCAGTAATTTATCCCAGAGACGGTACAAAGAAAGAGTGGAAGAAATAATTCATTGTGTGTGAGACGACGAGGAGACACGTTGTCATGTTATCACGCTGACAACCCCACAATACAAACAGAGATGCTCGTTACAGAGTCTGAACCCAGCACGATCAAAAGGGTTTCTCCATTCGGGGTAGGAAAGGGAAAAAAAAAGAAAGGAAGAAAGGAAAAGGAGAGCTAAATCAAAGCCTGTGCTTACCATTTCTTATGAAAGACACTTGTTAGAAATGCTTTCTGCAGAGCAATTAGTAACCAGGACCTGAGGCGAGCGCCTCACGGGCGGGACCCCGGCAGGACCCGCTGCTGCCGTCCTCGAGGCTGCGGGAGGGGGACACGGCCGGGCCGGCAGCGCCAGCGGGAAGGACGGGTCTGAGGAAGGCAAAGCATGACGGCACCGGAGCCGTGGGGAGGAGAGGAGCCAGAAACTGGGGTCCGAAACCATCCCTCGCTTCAGCATCTGCCCCGGTCTCATACCTGGGCTAGAGAGGGACCACACAGTCAGCACTTGCCGCCTTCAGCTTAGTCATGGCGGTCCTGCCATCTGCAGATCATTTTTGCAGCCTTTGATTTGTTTGTAGACATTTCGAGGTGTCTACCAAAGCCCCCCCAGAACTCCTGTCAGCCAGCTGGGGCTGGGGGACCAGTCTGAGGCAGCCTGGCCATTCCCACCACGCCGGCTCGGGCCGCCCACCCCTCCTCTGAGCCGCCTCGCGGGAGGTGGGAGCTCAAGTTTCCTTTTAATCGGTTTTACTCATTTTTAGTAGCTGTGAGCTGCCGGTTCTCCCCCAGGTTTTGCAGCTTTTGCTGGCGGCTCCGAGGTCCTGGGGCGCACGGTGTGGCCACCCCGGGGGGGATCGGCACCACGGGGCGCCGCGCTGCCGGCAGCAGCAGCTCTCAGGTGGTTCCACCTCGCAGGTATTCGGGTGACGGGGTGGCTCGCCCCGCCCTGCCGTACCCAGCACCTCCGGGACACCCCGACGCCTCTCGCGTGCCCGGAGCACCCGAACACTGCTGCGGCACTGGCCTGGCCGGCTCAGGTTGCCCGGCCCCATGGCAAAGGCACCGGCGAGCTGCCAGCCCCCCGGGGGATTTGCCCCAGCCAGCAATGAGGGTGGTTGTGTGGCTGTGGCAGAATTATTAAACCCTCCAGACCGTGACGAAACCGCGCAGGCTCTGCCTCGGGGCAGCGGGGGGAAATGCGGAGACGTTCCCAGGCCACCGGGAAAGATGGGGCACACGTTGGTATGTGGGGGCACTTTGGGTCCTTCCAGTTCTCAGGCCCCTAAAGCCTCGAGCCTGCTCGGGGTGGTCCCACAGCCCGGGGGGGCACGGCACACCCAAGCCCCCCAAGCCTGGTGGCAGCGAGGACCGGGAGGTGCCACTGAGGGGCTCCCCAAGAGCAATGGGGGTACAAGGGTCCTGTCACAGAGCTACGCGAGCGCTGCAGGAGCGCTGGCCTTCAGCCTCAGCTCACGTCTTGAAAGGCGGCTTGTCTGTGAGCTGCTGGGAAGTCATCACGGACAGGCAGCGAGATTAAACGGGACAGATGATAATTAATTGTCCATGTCTTCCAGCGTCTCCTGGATATAGACTAATGAAGTTATACATTACTCGCTGGCTAGAGGACAGAAGGAAGAGGAAAAGAGTTTTAGAGCTCGGGTGTAATCAGTTCAGTGATAAGCATGGCCTGAATTAGTCACCTCTCTGCACGCTGCTTTGGTTTCTTCAGTTATCTCCAAGCTCAGCAGCGCGTGGCTCCCGTCAGCCGGCTGGACTCGGTCCCCTGCTTTGGCAGCGCCAGGACAAAGTTGCAGGAACCCAGTCGCTGCAGTGTGAGCATCCTTTGCTATAGCAGAGGTCGCCGGTGTTAGGGTAGAAGCATGTGTGTCCAATTAAACTGAGAAACCTTTGCTCCGAGAAGGCCAGAAGGCAGCAAGTGTTGGCTGGCAGCGCAGGTGGCAGCGCTAATATTTATTTGGGCAGCACCATTAATGTTATTTAATGAGCTCTAGTGGGTCAGCTTTCCTGTTTGAAAGGAATTCGTAAATGGATTCATGAAAAGTTACTTGTCTCTCTGCCACGGAAAACACGTGGACATGGGCTGCAAGCAGCCAGCCCTGGGCACGCAGAGCCGCGCACGGTACGTGCCGCAAGTTCGCTGCACCGCGGCAGGGCGGCTCCGGGCAGGTTTGTAACAGCACAACGCTCAGGGCCCCTCTCAGGCTTGACTGGTCCAGGAGGAGGGACCGGTGACGGGACTGGGACGCACCCGCAGCACTCAGTGAAATTTTGCCCATTTCCTTTCCCACTCCAGCCCCGGCTGCCCTGTGGCCGCAGCTCTGCACCCGCCCTGCACCGCCGTACCAAAGGGGACAAGGAGCCTGTCGCTGCCCCACGGCCAGGAGACAGCTCACGCAGTTACGGGGTCCCCACAGGGCGCCGGGGTGCCCCGCAGGAGCCTTGCGCAGCGCTGTGCAAGCCAAGGCATCCGGCGCCTGCCTCCCTCCCACGCATCGGCACCGAACGGGAAAGATCTCCCCGCTCCCTCCTCCGCCGCTCACCTGCCTCCCACGCTGCCCAGCACGCGTGACACCGCGATTGCCACCGCGCTGCCACCGCAGGGGCTGCCCTACTGTCATCGGACGGTGCCTGACACGGGCGGGTGGCAGCGCTGGGCACAGACCGGGCAGCTCAGGCCGACCCCCGTGCACAGCCATGAGTGGCACGGGGGCACGGCCGGAGGAGAGGCTGGCTCCTCCGCAGGGGCATTCCCACGGCGAAGCCTGGGAGCCGAGCTCCTTCCAGCCGGGCGCGAGGCGCAGCCCTGGGCTCCGCGCCGCCCGCCAGCAAATTCCAGGCGACGGGAACCGCGGTGGCGAGGTGGCCCGGGCAGAGGTGCTGGCAAGTCCGCCTGCGGGGCCGCACGGCCGACAGACAACGCAGCCCGTCTGTGCCAAGGGTCTGAGCGCGTTCGCGAGCGGGCACAGTGCCACCCTCGCAGACGGGATCGGGGGAGGCAGCCAAGGCACGGTCCTGCAGGCTGCCGCGGGCGCCTGTGCTGCGGCCGCCGGCCCGACGGGGACCCCGCAGCCAGCCCCCCGCCAGCGCTCGCCGCGCCCCGGCGGGCGGGAGCCGGAGCGGCGGCGCGAGCTCCAACCGGGGGCGGGCAGGAGAGTGGGAGAGGGGCTCCTCCCGTGGGCCCAGCACACGCGCCCCCACGCGGGCTGCAGCCCTGCGCTCCCCAGGCGCTCGCGAACCGGGAAAGGCAGCGGGGGCACCGCCGAGCCGCAGGCGCGCGCCGTGCCGGCCCCGCGCCGGGCAGCAAAGCCCCGCAGCGCCCGCGCCGGCCCCGCCGAGCCCGGGGCGGCCCCGGCACCGACCACGGCCACCCAGGGCCGCGGGCGCGCGGGGGCGTGAGCGGAGGACAGCAGCGAAAGGCTCCTCGCTGCCGGCAGCTGGCGAGCGGCGCAGGCGTTGCTGTTATGAAAACATGCGGGGGCTGCGTCTGAAAACATCGCGGGGAGCCAGCTACGTAAATGGGCTCTTTATGGCCCCTTTCCCATGCGCTTGGCTCCAGCACGGCGCGCTCACTCGGCTGAAAGGGCTCTTCGTCTTGGGCGCAGAGGGAGGCAGGGAGGCACCGGCAGCCGGGGAGGCACCGGCAGCCGGGGAGGCCGCGAGCCGCGGCGCAGCAGAACCGCCTCGCCCAGCCCCGCCGCGCCGGCACCCCCGGGCACGGGAGAAAAGCTGGTTTGGGGCAGGTCAGAGGACAGCAGCGACGGGGACAGCCAGGTCCAGCGCCGAGCGAGCCAGATGGGCATCGGAGGTGCCACGCGGTGCCCGGCCAGCAGCACCCTGTGCCTGCCCCGGGGCATCCCTCGTGGCAAGGTTGGACAGGACACCCCCTGCGCCAGCCGGTCCCCTCTGGCCCAGGCGCACGGGACCAGCAGATGAAGGCCCATCCGTAGCCCAATCCCACGCTGTTTTGCACCAAACCCAGAGAGGCCCCGGCTCCAGGCACACAGACATGATTTGCAGACTTGGGGCTACCCCGCAGCTCCCAGCTCCCTTCTCCCCCACAGCCATCACCCCCCCACGACAGCAAGCCTCCTCCAGGGACAGGGCAGCCGATGCCAAGCTGCCCGCGGGCTCTGCGTGCCGGCACCGGGCTCTGCTGCCTCCAGCTCCCCGGCCCGCGGGCTCCCTGGAAATGGGGCTGTGCAGGGAGCGGTTTCTGTCTGGAGGCTCCAGCAACATGATCCCCACCCGGCCCCCCCCGCTGCGTGGGGCAGCAGCCTTGCCAGCACCCGTCTTTCTGTGTTTGCGGCTGCAAACCTGTTGACACCTGAGCAGTAATCTCTCTGTCCTCATCTGAGATGGTTTGGGGCAAATGTTGTAGCAAAGCGTGCTGTGGCCCCCCAGGAGAAGGTGTCTGCCGGCACCCAGGCGAGAGGGCAAGCGGGGGGGGACGGGGGCTTCCCCGGGCCAGAGGAGCAAGCTGTGTGACGGAGGGGGCCCGCGGCCCCGGCTCCCACCGTAGGCGTTGTCAGGCAGGCTCGCAGCCCTGGCTCGGTCCGTTCTCAGTATTTCCAGCTCACACGCTTGAGAAAGCAGCGTGGCCAACCCCAGCTCTCCAGCGGGATTGTCCAAGAGCCTCTGGCTCAGGCCATGGGGGCAGGAGGCAGCTTTGCCTTCCCGAGCCCCAGGATCTTGGCCCTGCCTCCACCACGGTCGCCCAACCGCGGTTCCAACCCCAGCACCCCTTCCCAGGCAGGGGGTGCTCCCGCCCCTCCGGCACCCCATGGGAAAGCGGCTCATCTCCCCAGGCAGATGCCGCGATGCCCACGGAGGGGGCAGGGACCAGGAGGCAGTGACCCGTGCTGTCACGGGACACGGGCAGCGGCTGCTCTGCTGCCACCACCCCCACCGGGAGCACGCCTTGGCGCCGCAGCACGCGGGCGCTCTTCATCACTGGTTTCGTTAGGGAGTCGTCATTAATTGAGCACCTCCAGTGGCCGTAGAGCCCGATGACCCGTCTGGTGCCAGAAGCTGCGCGTGCAGCAGCGGCACTTTATTTCTTTCGGCCACATCTATTTATTACAATTCCGTTTATGCCCCCTCAGCAGCAAACATCCCCCCAGCGTGGGAAAGCTGGTGACTAAAGCAGAGGGTGAATGATTAGTGACTCATCGGATAATTTTGCTCATCTTGTGGCTTTTTTTAGCATGGGGCGGACAGAGCTTGCACAGCAAGCCCTTGCCTGGCACCACTCCCACCCCCCGGGTGTCCCAGCGCCGAGCTGCCCACCTGGGCTGGGGAGCGCTTGCAGACAAGCGCCCACTTGACACGGTTCTCCTCTGGAAAACAGGCTTTGCCGGAAGAAATCAGACAATGCTTCCCAGGGCTTTGGCTTTTTCTTAATTCTCCCTTTTATTTTTTCCTTTATGACATGGGAGAAGGAAAGGGAGCGCTACCGTCCCGCGGGAGGCGCGGGCAGCCCCGGCAGCGCTCGCTGCACAGTTCACGCCGCGCTGGAGCTGACCCGGCAGCCGCTTTTGTCAAGAGCAAAGCACTAAGCTCTTGTCTTAGCGGTAACTGATGTCTGAACACACCAGGTGCCGGCTTGAATTAACAAGCTCTTTGAGCTGGAACTCTGCTGTGAAACAAGGCAGCGCTGGGGCGAACGCAGCCGGAGATAACCTCTGCCCGTGCCAGCCGCAGCAGCGGCGCGGGGGGCACCGGCCCTGCCCAGGCTGCGCCGGCAGCCCAAGGGCCACGCGAACGGTCGCGTCCCGGTGGGCTGGGGACGGTGACAGGGACATGTAATGAATTTCTTCTCGTCTTTACAGACAGGGCAGCTGCAGCACATGGGCCGTCTGAGCGCTGAAGCCTGACACGGCGAGAGCGGGTCCAGCCCTGGGTGGCCCCGTGCCCGGCGGTGCTAACCCCGCAGCCAGTGTTTCCAGACCTCTGGGTGATCGGTGCAGGAGCAGAGGTTGAGCTCCACATCCTTGGCACCGTCACCACGCCTGCACTGATCTCGCTCCATCCCAGCTCAGTCACCCCCAGGTCCCCCGTGCCACATCCCTGGCACAGGGCCATTGGCGGTGGCCCCTGCACCAGTGAGACCAGTGCGACCAGTGCCGGCCACTTCCGCCTCCCCCGGGGAGCTGCTGGTGTTGATGGCAGGTCACCCAGCATCGCCACCCCCACGGGCTGGACCGACACGGCCCCAGAGCAGCTCCGGGGGGAGGCAGCCCCAGCCATCAGGGGACACGGAGAATCGCTGCCTCCATAAAGTGGCTTCATTTTCACCCTCTCTAATGATTTCCCAGCTGCTTCCCCATTTTAGCTGATAATGGGACTTCTCTATCTATCTGGGTTTGAGAGTTGCTTGCCTTGTTCAAACTGAAGAAAATCAATTCCCCTCTCACTCAAGTCTTTCCAAGACAGATGAACTGAAGATCGTGCCTGCCTGAGCAAAATATTTATTCAGTCTGGGAACGGATTTACTTTTGAACCTTCTATAAATACAGCTGAGGGCACCAATTTAATCCCTTACCAGAAGACCTAATTTTATTTGTTTTATGTTTTAAAAAATCCTCCCTTTTCCAACGCCTCGTCAGCTGAAGAAAGGCAGAAATTTTGGCACCCGCCTCAGCAATGGGCGGAGGGCTCCGGACCGCAGCCGTGGGTGCAGTCCCACAGCGGGACCGGGCTCGGTGCTGCTGGGGAAAGGGTGAGACCCCTGTGCCGCCAAGGTTTGGGCTTTCTGGGGACTTCCTGCTCTTGATTACTGATTTACACCCCACTGAAGCGCTGCCGGGGGCCGGGGCGGGCGGAGAGAGGCCAAATCCTCCACAGAGGCATTTTTCCTGCCCTGCCCGCACAAGGCGTCCCTGTGCTGGGGGCAGAGCCCGCTGCCCCGTCTGCCTCGGCGCAGCCGCTGCCCAGCCCCACGCGTGACCCTGCGCATCCCCCGGGACCGGCGACCGCCGTCCCGCAGCCGCGTCCCCCCACCCGCACGAGCCCCCAGGGACCGGCCGCCCATCCCTTCCATCCGCAGCCAAAACGGGCTTCGTGCGTCGCGCGCTAATTAGCATTCCAACGGGCCAGCTCTTCATTAGCGACGAGCTGGCGCTTCGCCACAAGTCAGCGCCTCTGCCCGCCGCCCTCCCCGCGCAGGTGATGCGCCACGCGGGGATGGCCGCGATGACCCCGACCTCGGCGCAGGCAGCTGCCTCCATCCTCCCCTGCCTGCTGTTACCTCTGTCACTTCACAGCCCCCGTTATCTCCGGCTGGGGCTGCAGCGGAGTCGGGTCCCCGCAACTGGCAGGAGAAGAAAAAAGCTCCTTCGCCAGCCGGGTGTGGATGGGCGGTGGGGAATTGCCCGCGGGGCACCAGGGGGATCTGCCGCCTGCCAGCATCTCACCGGCACGTGCCATCGCCTTCCTTGCCAAGGAGAGGATTTGCCCAAGTCCTTAGGAGGGGAATCGTTCCCAAGGGCAAACCGAAAAGCTTTGCCGCTGCCGAGCAGAGGCCAAACCCGGGCAGGCGCTGGATCTCCTGCTGCCACAGCCTGTCTCGGCGCTCCCCTGGGCCGCGCTCGCCGCTGCCCCAGCCCCTGCCCGCGCCGAGCGGCACGGGCACCGCAGCGGCGCTGGCACCGCACGAGCGCCCGGAGGTGCAGGCGGCTGCCGGGTTCCTGTAAATCCCTTTGACTCATCTGCTGCCTACACCGGCACTCGTCCTGCCCCGCGAGCTCCCAGCGGCGTGCCTTCCAGCAGAAACGGAGCAGCACAAATAATCTCCCTGCCGTGTCTGGACGGGGAGGTGAGATACGGGCACCGATTAAAACGCGGGGTGCCCGTCCCAGGTCCCTCCCCGTGCTCCGCAGCAGCTCCCAGGCAGGAGCGAGCTCACGGGCAGCCACGGGATGCACAGCCTGACCCGCGGCTTGGATGAGGTGATTGCTGTGTTCCCTCGGGCAAGGCTGCCTGCCACGTCCCCACCCCGTGGAAGGCTTCTCCGAAGGCACAGCGTGCCCTAGACCGCGGCCGGCTCGCTAATTTGACACATGTGTTAAATTGCTAATATGCCTGTTGGCTAATTACCTCCTCTGGAAACTGGAGAGGACAGAAATTTGACATTGAGCTGTGAAAATCTGCAACCCTACGGATGCTGGCTGGGTCCGGGGTGCCCAGGGGGGCGGGAGGGCGAGCAGGGGACTGCAAACACAGCGGCTGCTGAAGCGTCCCTCCCTGCCCCACGAGCTGCAGCCCCACGGCCCGACCGCTGCTGCCGCCCCGCGCCCCAGCGGGACGGGCAGCGGGGAGCCCAGGAGCCCCGGTGAACCCCCCGCACTGTGTCCGCAGGGCGTCAGAGCTGCCCTTCCTGCACCCTGCGCCTCCCAGAGCACAGATTAATCCAGGCGCGCTTTAATCCGCTAAAGCCCTTTCGTAACAGTGCTCAAAAATAAGCCTGGAGAGTTCCTAATACTTCTTGAAAATTTGGAGTTGGGATATTTATAGGCTTTGCCCTTGCGTGCGACGAAGCGCTCCCGAGGATGGGCGGGAGAGCTCTGCTGCTGGGGGAGACCTGCTGCTCACCCCCCAGCCCTGCCCCAAGCCCGCTCCGTGCCGCTCCCCCGGCTCCTGCCGGCTCCATAACAAGCTGCCCTTGTTTGGGATTTTTTTTTTTTTCCCCCTAAAAACATTTCAGGGCTCCTCAGAAGAAACTCCAGCCCCCAGCGCACAGTCAGGCTCTGTGCTGAGATGCCTCCAGCACTTCAAACGAATGCAAAGCCCCGGCGCTCCCGACCAAGATAAACAGCGCCGGTGCGCGCGTCCCCGGCAGCACGTGTCCCCCGGGAGGACGAGGGGAGCAGATGACAAACAGTGGCAGGAAAAGTGGCACTTAAAAAAAAAAAAAAATAAAAACCCCAGCCTGGAGGAGCCCGGCCCCACCTGGGCTGCTCTTGTTTCCCTTCCCAATAAACTATCGAGCCCCAGGAGCGGGGGGCAGATGCACGGGGTGGGAGCACAAGGGCGCGTTTGAGGCTCCCGGCAGCTCCGCTTCGCACGCCGGGAACGTGACATGAGGTTCATCCCCAGGGACCCTCCCGGCCCCCATCAGCATCTCCTCCGCCAGGCTCGGCACAAGGATGAAGAGCCGGAAAGGTCCTGGAGAACCGATTCCCCTCCAGAGGCAGGTCAGATCCTGCTGGGGAATGAGGTCTCTCACCAGCTGCAACCCGCGCTGAAATCTGCTTCGGCAGAGCCGCGCCTGGGCCAGCCGGCCCTGCCGGAGGCACGGCTTTAGGCAGGGGCTCGCAGGGCTGGCATTGCCCCCGGCGGGGACAGGACAGCGCATCTTCCGGGCCAGCCCTGGTGCCTCTGTCTGCTCCAGAGCAGGGTTCCTGGGTTTAAAAATATTCATTCTCAGCCACCATTCTTCTTTTTTGTGTCTTTGTGACTTGCAGATTAAACAAGGAGAGTGCAGAGGACGGTGCTGGTGCTGGATGAGAGAGCGGCACAAAACCTTCAATTACTTCTCCACTCGCGTGGTGTGGGCTCCTGCTGAGGACCCGTCCCCACGAACTGCTGCCCGGGCTTCCCAAGGGCCAGCGAGGCAGAGGGCTCAGCCCCCCGCGCATCCCGCCCTTGCGGGGACAGACCCGGCTGCTGCCCGGAGGCTCCCGCTCCGCTCGCCAGCGGGAGCGTTCCCTGCACGCCCCGTGCGGCGAGCCCTGTCGGCGTGCGGGCTGCCGGCCAGGCACGCGGCAACGCCGGGAAACCAGCCCCGCCAAAGGCTGCGGCACCGGGGCAGCGTCCTGCCGCGGCCACCGCCCCCGGGAACTGCCGCTGCCGGGGGGGAGAGCTTGAAGCGTTCAAGAGCAGAAATCCCTCCGGTGTTCTACCTCGCCCGCCTGCGGCCAGGACGAATCCCAGGCAGGATGAGGCCAGGACCTGCCCGGCTCCATCCCCCTTCCGAAAGCGGCTGGCCAGGAGGCTGGGGGCCCGCTCTGGAGCTCTGGTTCCCCGTAACCACCACTGGCGGCCGTTTGCAGCTCTGCCACCCCGGCCCTGGGCTCGGCGAGGTCCGGGGAGCAGCCGGCCGGCCAGGGCAGCAACACCGCGGCACCTGCAAGGCCCAGGTCACTGGTCCCACATCTCTCCTGCTCCAACAGATAAAGGGAAAAAATAAGCCCGAAGAGCTCTGGGCCTGTGCCGCGCAGCTCTACAACGAGCTGAGCCGCGGCTCCGCGCTGCGGCGGGCGCAGAGGTCTCGGCGAGGGAGGCGGAAGGCAGGCGAGAAGCAGCCTCTGATCTTACACTGGCGAAACCCGCCCCGCATTCAACCGCTCCTTCGTGCCCCGCCGAGGCAGAGCAAGAGCCGGCGACTGGCCGTCGGAGCCAGAAACACCCACACCGGGAATACGGCGCCGGGACGGCCCGGCCGGGAGGCCGGTGGCACCTGCCCCGCCGCGCTGCAGCACCCCGGCCCATCCCCTGCCCGGTGGTCCGAGGCAGAGTCCCCCTTGCGGGAGCAGGCCTGGGGGGCCAGCGGGGCGTCCATGCCATGCCGACACGCGCGGACCAAGGCCGGTGCCGCATGGGCTCCCGCCGGACCACCAGGTCCGCCTGGTCCGGGAGGGGAGGAGAACAGCCCGGTGCGGGGGATCCGTCCGGATGGAGCATAGAGTGCCTGGAGCAAGACGGCAGCAGGAGCCACCAAGGACATCGGCAAAGGACCCTCCCCACGCCCACTCCCCACAGCCACGCCGAGTGGAGCCCAGCAGCCCCCGTCCTGAGGGTCCCTCCCGTCCGCAGCGGAAAAGCATCCCCTCAGCCGAGCCCAGAGCCCGTGGCGCGTGAAACAGCCTGGCCTCAGAGCCAAACCGAGCCATGCCTAGATTGGTTTAACTCCTCCAGGACCAAACCTGTCGGCCGAAGGACGCGGCGCCTCGCCGCAGGGGTGGCACGGACGCCCTGCCTCCTCGGCGCCCCGGCACCCCAGCACCCCTTTACGGAGGTTCGCCCAGCCAGAGCAGCTCCTGTCCTCAGGCAGATACGGGCACGGATTAGGACTTAACCTCAAAACGTTTCCCTTGCAATTTCCAAGTGATCTTTCTTATCAACTAATTAAAAAATTTCCATAATTAGGCCAGGGAAAATCACGACTCGGGAACGCTCCCATTTCACAGCCGCGCAGATCTGTTCTGCATCGAGGGCTCGGAGCCCCCGCCGGAGCCAGGCTGCGCCCCCCCATCCGTGCTGGGGCTCAGCCAGACTCACCCCGTTCGGGCTCTGCAGCCCCCAGAGCCTTAAACCCCGCAGAGAAGGGCCCGGCGATTTGCTCGGCCCACGGGAGCCGGGGGCGCCCACGCTGCCCCGCCGCCCCCAGCCCTGCCCTCGCGGCGCCGCGGCGCGGGAGCCCACGCGTGCGGGCAGCGCCTCCCGGGGCCCCGCGGCAGCCCGGCCGCCGCCGGCCCCTCTCCCTGGCGCTCGGCCGGGTATTCATTCTGGGGAAAAGGCTGTTTACATTGCAGGAGGAAAAAAGTGTGTTTTTTTTTAAAAAAGCAACCATAAATGGCCCTCTGACAGCGGGGGGACCCTTCCCTACCTTCAGACCCTGCGAAGCCGGGGGTGCTGGGGGGAGCCCCCCTCTGCCCCACAGCTCTGCGGAGCAAAGCCCCCCGCTGCCCGCAGCCCGGGGTGCTCGGCCCTCGTCCCCTGCCCGTGCCACAGGGCAAGCGCCCAGCCGGCCCCACCGCCGCGGCCCTGGGGGCGAGGGCACCCGGCCAGCCCCGCAGCCACGGCCGGGCTGGGCACGCCGGAACGCTGCAATGCCCCCGAAAGGCAACCCCCGGCCCCCGCGGCACCCCAGGGGAGCGCTGGGCGAGCTCCCCGCGGGAAACCGGCACCCTCCCTGGGTATGTCCGGTGCCTCCAGCGCGGCTCAAGGCTCCTGGAGGCTCCTTAAACACGCAGGTTCCCTTTAGCCACTTGCAAGTAAATTGTTGTGGTTCCAATAAAAAACGAGCACTTGTTACCGTGCGGCCGCAGACTGGATTTCCTTGAGAGCACAGATATAATTCTTGACAGGGGCTTCCTGACACGTAAATTATGACACTATTTTGGAGGCAATCTCAGAACATCAGACTAAGAAACAGCCTTTGTACATCACAATATTGTTTCTAAATTGACAAATAGACCCTTATGGGCCTCATTACTCTGCTCTGGGCACACATTTTTGCATTTTTATTTTCCCTAGCAATGATTAAAGGGTTGCAGAACCATGGGCTCTGGGTTCAGAAAATTCAAACACCGGCCCCAGTCGTGCTGAGAAACAAGGGAAGTAGTTCGATGGGATGCGGACCTGAGAGAGGGGCTCTCTGTTTCTGTGATGTTTAAGTCCGGCACACTATGGAGATTGCTCTGTGCTTCCAGGACAGGTTTCCTTCCAGTCCTGGAAATTCAACAGCGTAAAGCAACTTGATCAACATGTTCAGCACTCGCTTGAGAGCATCTGTGCAAAGGTCCTTGTTAATTCAATAGTAGACTTACTGTGCACTTGTAGAAATATGTAGATCTCCCCAGAAATGCCAGATAAAAGCCAAAGCAAGGGGAGGATCTCCAGAAACACACCAGATAAGTCCCAAGACCAGGGTGCCCTTACTGGCCACCAGCTGACGTTCAAGGATGCTGGGGCAATGCTCGAGGAGTGTTTTTGGGTTGGGATGGCTGTGGATGGCCGCAGCCAGGTGAGCTCCTGGTGCCGCTCTGCCGGGGCCGCAGCATCGCTCCAGGCTCTGCTCGGGAACGCCGGTCCCAGCGCCGACCCGCGGGGATAAACATTAGGAGGGTGCAGGTGGGACAGGCTGGGGCAGCTCCACCCCACCCCTGTCCCCATCAGCGCATCGATGGGAGCCGCGTCCCGTGCCGCTGCGGCTGGCTGTGCCGGGCAGCCGACGCCAACCACAGATACGCGGCGCAGAGACGAACCAGCCGCCAAACACAACCCGGAGGGGAGCACTGCGAGCGGGAGGGGAAACCCCGCAGTTTTGGGTGCAACGTTGCTGTGCAGCCGGTTCAGTTTTGTGCCTCAGGTTCTGTGGTATTTATACTCTTTCTGCCAGCAGAAGCAGACTCAGCACGTTTGAGTTGGGTGTCTCACCTCTTTGTGCTGGAAGAGACCGGAGAAGCCAGGCGGGAGAGGAGGGATGGAAAAGCAGCCCCAATCCAGCCGGCAGCGCACGCTCGAGCAGGACGGCATCTCCCTGCACGGGGTCACCGTCGGGCTTTGCCGAGCGGCCAGGCCCCCGGCTGTCCCCCACCATGGCCAGGACGTGCATCTCTGCACAGTCCAGCAACAGGGCCGAGGCCGGCGAGCCACCAGCCCTGACAGGTATTTCTTACTCCCAGGATTATTGAACCGATCTCCTGATTTATCCGTACCAGAGGCTGGCTGTTTCGTCAAGGCAGAACATCAAGCAGCCAGCAGCGTGAGCTCCAGAGACCGAGCCCGGCAGAGCGCAACGCAAGAGCTCAGGGATGCTCGTGCACAAGATGCACAGCAGGAAGTCACAGCTCGGCGTGACGTCACCACCCTGATAACGCATAGCAAAGCTCTGTACATGTACATACAGAGATCCACACCCAGGATTATACGAGGCTTTTTTTTAATGCGTGTTGCAGATTACAGAACCCCACTGCACACGTTGTCACCAGCCCGACTCCGAACTCTACACGTGGCAGGAGAGTTCAGCAGCACCAGTTACACCGGCAGCTACCGAGGGACCGGAGCGGTTCCTCCCATCCCCATGGAGCTGTTTCAGCCAAGTGACAAACATCACTCAGAGAAGCCGACGCTGGGCTGGATGCTCCATCGGAAAACACCTGCAGCCACTTAAAAAAAAAAAAAAGTCTGATTTGACTTGCGCTGGCTGCAGAAACTCCTGGCCAGGCTGGCAGGCGGGGACAGAGCCTCGTTTATTGCAGACTGTCACATACAGCGGCACTGCCCATTGATCCTATTTTCAGGCACCATGCCCCACATGCAGACACAGCAGCTTACACAAAACGTCTCAGCTCCCTGGTCAGACACCCCAGATGATCGCAGAGATGAAGACGAGTTTTGCGCAGCGCTGAGCCGCGCAAGGCCAGCTCCTGCCTCACATTTTCACATGCTCCACTCAGGGCAGGGAGTGCTGCCAGCTTGCATGGGACCCCGGACACATCCAGCCCTTGCAGGAGCAGGCAGCTCGAGCAGCAAGGTGACAACAGAGCTGGTGATGATCCCCTTCAGCCCGGTGAATTAACCTAGAAGCCCCTTAAACCCCCCCCGAGTGCAAATCTGGGCCTTAGACACCTTACCTTCATGCAGAATCATCTCCTGTATTTAAATATGCACTTTTAACTTTTGCTCTGAAAATAAAAAGCAGCCGCACATGCCAAGGAGCGCTGGGAGTTCAGCTTCAGTGCAAGAAGCTGTTTTCCCACACGCACATCCAAGGTGACGTGTTCGGCACTAACAGCCCTGCCGCTGCGCTGTCAAGGGCAGCCACCGGCACAGCCCTGCTCTGCGGGATGCGCGGGGTTTGCTCTGGCGCAGAGGAGCCCCAGCCCTGACCCACCCGAGGCACAGCTCATCAAAACCTTCAGCAATTACTCACTGCTGCTTCAAGTTAACAGCAGAGTATATTGATAAAAGCTGAGGAGAGAGCGGGCGATCTTCTGGATGAGGATGTTGCTTCTGTATCCAGGTTCACTCCTGCTCGGTGGGTCGCTCTGCGGGCGCGCGCCTGGTCAGCAGGACCAGGCTCTGCCCCGGGGCTGCAGCCACCCCGAGGCAGAGCGCTCGCTGCCCAAATCGCTAACAGAAAGCGCTTTTGTAAGGCTTCTGTAAAAGTCCTTTTCTTTAAAAGCCGAGTACCCCTTGTGGAGACAGCCAGGAAGCCTCGGCTCCATTTCCAACACAAACCTCTCCGCGCCTCAATCAAAGCAGGGACGCGAGCAGCCCTGGGCGCCCTGCGGCCCAGCCGTGGGACACGCAGGGTGTGCTGCACACCCCGCCACCCTGAGCGGCACAGCGGGGCCCGCGACCACGGCCCCACCGCCCACCCGCGGATGCAGCCCCACGACCCGGCTGCGCACAGACACCTTGGCAAACGCCGCCCGGGCCCGTGCGCCACCGGCAGACCCAAGCCCACCGCACGCCCGTGGGGGTCATGCGCCGCACACCCCAACGGCACAGACACCTTGGCAGAGACGAGCCGGGGACACCGCCCACCGCACACCCACGCGGGCCCCACTCAGCGTGGGAAAGGTGGTCCCACGCAGGGAGAAGGGCCTGCGACCGGGGCTTCGGCAAAGTTCCTCCGAAGAAGTTTCCCTCCTGACCTGACGCCTCCCGAGGGGGTGGTCAGCGGCACCGGGGGCTCTGCCGCCCCCGCGCCGCCCTCGCCCCGGTGCTCGGCGCTGCGCAGCCGGGCTTCCCGTTTCCCGGCGCCGCAGGCGAGAACCGGGCTGGAGAGCGGGGACCGGCGCATCCCCCGGGCGGGCGGTCATGCCTCCCTCCTCCCGGCTCCGCCGTGCCTCCCCAGCGCATCCCCCGCTCCGACAACTTTGCTGCGGCCCCAACTCTCCCGGGCCCGCAGCCCAGCCGAGCGGGCCGAGGGCCACCGGGCACCGGCGGAGCCGAGGGAGCCCGGCTCGGCTCGGCCCGGCCCGGCCCTGCCCGCCCTACCTGCCCAGCCGCCCGGCTCCGCCGCCGTCTGCAGCATCCTCCCGCCGGCTGCTCGCTCCCGGCCGGGCGAGCGCGCTCCCGGAGGAGGAGGAGGAGGAAGAGAAGGAGGAGGGGGGGGGATGAAGGCAGCGCGCGCGCCGCCGCGGCACCCCCCCCGGCGCCGTGCGCCCGTACCGGCTGGGAGGGGGGAACCGCGGCGGCTCATCCCGGCGCGGCGCCGCGCAGCGCGGCACGGGGGGGCCGCCGCGCACCCCTCGGTCCGGGCGGGCGGCTGAGGGGGTCTGGGGAGGCGGGGACCCCCGGGATCCCCTGGCCGGCTGTGCCACCACGACCCCCCAGGGGAGCGCAGAGGCTCCCCAGGCCCCTCCCGGGGGCTCGGGGAGGTCGCTAAGGTGCTGCGGCCGAGCAGGGTGTCCCAGCAGGACAACGTCAGGGCACAGAGATGCCCGGTGCCACCCGCGCCACGGAGCACGGAGGGTCAGGTCTCAGTCCTGCCGGGACGAGGGTGTCCAGCCCGGTAGCCCCGAGTGGCAGCGGGCAGCCCGGCTCTCCAGGAGCTCTGGAGGGGGCAGGGGAGGTGGCCCCGCGGGGGCTGCAGGCCTTCGCTGGTGGCAGGGCCCCCGGTCACCCAGAGCGCAGCCGCGGTTCCCGTGCTGACGGCGGGCAGCACGCAGGGATAACGCCTGGCACCCGGCCTGGGCAGCACGGGGGACAACGCCTGGCACCCTGCCCGGGCAGCCCAGCCGCTCCAAAGGAGCTGGGGGGGCGCAGGTGCCCCGGGAGGACGGAAGGGAGCGGGCGGGAGGGGGGCCGCAGCGAGATGCTCCTTGCTCTTAAGTCGTCATAGCCTAAGCGCACGGCACCCGCCAGGCAAAGGCTTCTTTGCTCATATACAGCTGCTTGTGCTAAGATTGACATTCTTTTGAGTGCAAAAGCGTGTGTTTTCCTATCGTTGTCATTGTTATTAATATTTTAGCAGCTCCCAAAACCTTTAAGCGGGGCCACACAGTGTTGACATAGAAGAGCAGATATAAAAAAAGACTTGCTCCCCACCCCAAGGAATATACTGTCTAGACACCTTATATAATCACATTTTGCCCTCCTCCAGGACATTTCACAGAGGATCTCAAAGCACTTCGCAAAACTGCTAATTAAGCTTTGCAGCCCAGCTGCGCGGGAATCGCTCTGCCCTCCTGGGCTCTCTGGCCAGGAGCACTCTCCTCCAGAGCAGGCGCTCTCAGGGGCTCGCATCACCCGGACCTCTCGCCCGCTGCTTTGCCTCCACTACAAAGTGGAATTGATGCCAAGATGAAGAAGTCCGATCAGCCCCGTGCAGTCGCTGGCAGAGGGGTGGAGGCTGCTGGAAGCGAGGGCAGACCACGCGCTGCTCTGAGCTGCTCCGAGCCCACGGAGGACCATGGCTGCAGGATTGCTCGAGGGCTTCCAGCTACCAGGGAAGTGGAAACCAGGAGCAGAGAGACTGAGCTTTGAGCTCCTCTCCAGCAGCTATTTCTAGGTCTCCTTGATGGCCCAGCAGCACTGGGTTATGCCTGTCCACACCAAGAGCCTCTTTCCTCGCTGCCACCGGAGCCAGGTCAGGTCCTGAGGATCAGCAGTGCAGCACTGCCAAGCCTCGGTGTGGCTCTCATCACAAATTACTTTGGTTTTTAAAATCCTTTCTCCAAAGCTTGGTACATTTATTTGCTGTGCTATCTGATTTTTCACAATGTAGGGTGGGTTTTTTTCCTCCCTATAAATAATTACAGGCAGTCTAATGGATCTCAAACCTCGCATTACCTTAGCTGTCAGGAGCTTGACGATTACGGTGTAGCCTTCCTCCCCAAGGAGCAGAGACAGGATTGCAGCTCCTCCACAGATCCTTTTCATTCATGTTAACCCTTATGGCCTTGTCCTGCCTCCACCACACCGGGAGGAAGGGGGCCGTACTCCCCCCAACAGGCTTGGGAACCGGGAAGCACAGGGATGAGGCCTCTCGCCCAGCCCACGTCTCCCGGCGTTCCAGCACTGGGGAGCACGGATGAGCCGCTCCCCCTCCTGAAGGCAGCCGTTCACATTGCCCAGTCTAATGCAACATTTCTCTTGCCATCTTTCCCATCTCCTGAAGTTTTCGTGGTATATTTAGCAATCCTGCATGCAGGGATTATTAAAATTGAGCTAAACTCATGCCCATTCTAGCCTGTCCCTAGGAAGGGACCGCGCCGGTGACACTTTGCTGTGTCAGAAAGATGAGCAGGAATGCTGGGCGGGACGGAGGAGGGAGCTGTTCCCCGCGAGAGGGTCGGATCCCATCGGCTCATGCAAACTGTCCTCAGCAGGACCCCCTGCTCTGCACCCGCCGAGAGGAGCCCAGCTCTGCTGGATGCTGGCTCCCCACCACGCAAGCGGGCTTTGCTGAGTGAATTCCTCATGAAAACGCTTTCACTAATGCTGACTGCACGATCTGTTCTTTATTTTCCATGCAACCTTGCCCAGCCCTGTCTCCTTCCCACACAGACGCAGCCTCAGCTGGCTCAAAACAAACTCTAACAGGCTGCAAGTAAACTTGTTTTCCCATCCAGAAACAGGGCACAAAGACAGGGCAAGGCAATCGATGCGATACGCATCTCAGCAGTGCTGTCTAATCCTCCCAGAGACACCTCTTTCTTGTGTTTGGTTCAGCTTCTCCCTGAGACACTGTTTGGGCCAAGGCCAACAGACTCGTTGCCCTTAAACCTCTTCGTTTCCTGCAGATATTTCTGAAAATGAAGACAGATCTCTAAACAAAGAGAAGGTTGTCTCCAGCTGCACCACACAGAAATGCTGTGGGCCAGATTAGCAGAAGGAACAGCACATACAGATCCTCCATCTCGCTGCAGTTGCTCACAAAGTTTCTCCCACCCCCGTGCTCATTTCTTTACAGCAGCCTTTTGCGTTCAAAAGAGAAGAAATGAGTCTGCCGGGGAGAAAGCCTCTTGCGAGCCGCCACGGGCCAGAGGCAGCGGCTTTGCTGGGCAGAGCACAGTACAGAGCCCCAGCATCGGCCCGAGTTTGTTCCTCCAACATGTTCCTTCGGCGTCAGCCTCATCCGCTGGGAATGGGCGCTCATCAGGGCTGAAGCTTCACCTTTCCTCACGTTCGCGGAGTCCAGCAGCTCTGCGTTCAGTAAATGAGAAGTGTTATAATTAGCCCAATAGTCTACACCCTCGTGGCAGCGAGGGAGCTGCGTTATCAGCCCTGCCAGCTCCGCACATCTCACCGCGCAGGGAGGTGCTGGCGCTTCCCGGGGACGCCGCGGTGGCACCTCGCCCGTGAGCCGGGTGCCAGGTGGGGGTGGTGGAGGAACCGAAGGCTGTCCCGGATGCCATCGAGACATTTCCAATCCCAAACGTGGAGCTGCAGGACCATGACCCCTGCCCACGTCCTGCTGAGAGAGCTCCAGGCTTCTGCACAGCATCAGGGTCCCAAATCACCCGTGGGTAGGGAACGGGACAACGAGGAGGAGCCCACCTCCAAAAACCACCATCTAGACCCTCAGCTACACCCACTTGGAGGCACCACTGCAAGCGCCTGTGACGGACCAGCAAGCAAGAGCCTTTGAAAGCAATTTTAGGCTGATTATTGCAAAGCCCTTCCCTGCCCCGGCCAGCTCCGCGACAAGCAGCCCTGAGCGCCAAGAGCCATCACCGCGGCTGCCGGCCCCTGCCCGCGCACGCCCCACACAGAGCCTGCCTGCAAACACCGCGGTGCGGCGCCGGCGCCGCCACCAGCGCGGCAACTTGTGCGCGATTCACGAGCGACGGATCCCCCCAAGGTGGCTGTGCAGGGTCTGCTGCGCCCTGCGGAGATGCGAGTCGGCAGCTCAGGCACTGCCAAAGTGCCCCCCGAGAGAGCCCAGCCAGGGTCGAGAGCCCCCCAGCCTCCTCCGGGCAAGCTGCCACCCAGGGCCTGAAGGTTTCTCCGAGGGGAGGAGGGCCCCCTCCTGCAGCACCTGCCGGGGTCCCGCCGGCGCTGGCTGGCTGCGGTGCCGGCTCTCCGGGTGCAGCCGAGAGCTGTCCGTCCCCTTCCCCGGCACAGAGCATCGCTGCCGCCCGCGCGGCAGGGGACCCGCGCCGGACCCTGCCAGGGCTCTGGGCACCGAGGCCCACGGGAGACAGGGCTCAGATGAGGGGCCGTGCCGCAGGAACCGAGCCGGGGTCCCGCAGCCCAGGAAGGCTGGTGCGGGGTGGCTTAGTCCAAGCATCGCTCTCCAGCAAGCCTCCTGGCTCCTTGGCCGCCGCGCTGAGCCGTGCCAAGCTGCTCCGGCAGCTGCCGTGGCCGTTCAGCAGCTGTTAAGCCTATAATTGCTCATTGAGTCATAATTTTTTTTTTTTTTTTTGGTGAAAGCAGCACTGTCAGGGAATTAAATTCTTTTCAAAGCCCATAAAGATTTCATAAATTTTTCAGACCCAGATCAATGGGTGTTAGCATCTTTACAGGCAGGAGAAGGGGGCAGGCGGTGGGGAGACAAACAGCAGAACGTCTCAACAGCCGCAACTGGTCAATGAAACGACACCAACGGGCAGCCCCGGCCCGCGAGAAGTCGTCCTCACCTTTGTGCCGAGGCTGCGCTGACCCTGCCCGCTCCCAGCACGAGGCAGGTCCCCAGCCGCTAGCCCGGGTGTGAGGACACCGGCTGGGGCTGTGGGCACGGCAGCACCACCGAGAGCGAAGAGCCAACAGCCGAGGGCCCGAGCGACAGCAGCATCTTGGCGCTCACGGCTGTGCTGCACCCGTCCGCCGAAGGGCCGATGGCCCGGCTCTGGCGGCATGCAGCGGCTGGACTCGGCAGCCAGCACCTACGGGGGGGCACCGGCCCGGCAGACGCCGGCACTTGGATTCAGAGGAGCCAACGGTGTCCTCAGGGCAGAGGTTTGCACTCCGTAAGCGCTGATGTAAAAGTGGGATAAGCTTTTCCATTTATACAGCCCTTTCCACGCTTTGCAAATAGCTCATTAATTAAATCTCGGCGCTCTTCTGCGAGGAGGGGTCATTACCACCTCAGCGAGCACCAGCAGCACCCCAGGGTGTGCAGTTTGAAGATCAACGCCTGGACTAGCAGCACCTTCCTGTTGCTTTTGAGGACAGGGCAAGCGTGCTGGGACGGGGCGGGCCCCAGCTCCCGTCTGCACGTCTGTCCCCGCGCCCGACGGACACCTCGCCTCTGCAGGGACGGCTGTACTTCTGCCGCCGGGCTCTGGCTCCACCAGCACGTCACCGGGGCAGCAGCACGAGGGCAGGTGCCGGGGGGGTCGGCCACCCCAACGCCCGCATCGTCGCAGCTGCCGCAGCGCGTGCGGCGGGTGCCTGTTTCGCTGCGACCCTCGCACCACCGGGGTGGTTTGGTTGGGAGCAAGAGGATGAAAACCGCAAAGCCATCTCGGGCCGTATCAAAATCTTGGGCATAAGAGACGCTTAACGGGAGCCTACAAAAGCTTGAGACAAAGCGTGCGCTAGCAAAACCTCTGGAAACCAAAAGGCAGCCAGAGGCGCGCGCTATCCACCGCGGAAACGCTGGGGAGCCGGCGTCTGTCCCTCGGTCCCGGGGAGCTGGCTTATGAATTTCGAATGTTCGCAGCAGCCGGTGCCCCACAGCTCTGCTGAGCCCGCAGCGGGCACACGGGCTCTGTCCCCGCGGGGAGCCCGGCCGACCCGGCAGCGCAGCCACGCGCGGCACGGAGGCCCTGGTCCCGCTTGGAGGCTGCCCCACGGCAGGGACGCTCCAGCCCCACGGCAGGGACGCTCCAGCCCCACGGCAGGACGGAGCCGGCGGCCGTGCACACCGTCTGGCACCCGCCCTCGACACCCCGCGGCAGCGGGCAGGAGCAGGGGCTGTTGCCTGGCTTCAAGAACCAGCCACAGGGACAAACGAGCCCCGGCGGGGTGGCCGCGGGCGACGCTCGGTGTTTGCAGGCTCCCGAGGCACCGCACGCTCCTGCCGGCGGCCCCGCTCCGTGCCGGGCACCCGCTGTTTTTAGCGCAAGCGTGGAGCCGCCTTTGATCGTCTCCCTGTTGGCTTTGTAAAATACCCGGGCCAGATGAAGGCACCGCGCAGCCTCTGCGGCGCGGCTCCGCCGTAACGCGCTTTGCAAGGAAGGGCCCAGGGGCGCTGGCGGCCGCCGGCACGGCCGTGCCACGGAGGGGACCCGGCGCCTGGGCGGCATGGACCCACCCGCCTCGGGAGACTAAAAACGCCGGGGCGGCCCGTTTGCACCCCAGGACCCACACAGCCACCAGCACCCCAACACCAGCACCCAGCACCCATGGGTGCTGCAGGCAGCACAGCGGGCCCCGCTTTCTAAGCGGGGTGCGGACGCGAGAGCGTACGGGTCAGAGCCAGCACTGCTGGGGGGTTCAGCGCGAGATGGGCTTTCTGCCGAGCTGAGCTCCCATTCGGGCACCCGGGGGTGCAGGAAACCCCTCACGGGGTGCGGGGATAACAGAGAGACCCTCCGCGCTGGCCCCTGGACCCCTCCCCTGCCGCGGCACCCGCAGCCCCAGCCCTCTCCCGCAGCCGCCCCTCTTACCGGTCGCCCTCGCGGCCCCGTGGCAGCGCCGGGCGTCGCTCCCTCGGCCGCAGCTCCCGACAGGCCGCCCGAGTGAGAGACGCTCATCGCCGGTGGAGACACTTCTATTACTTTATGGCAGTTGCTCTTTCCTCCCCGTTGTAACTTTTAATTAAAATCTACAAAAGGAAGATAACTAGTCCCTCTGCATAATTGCAGGGAGTAAATTTTATTGTATAGAAAAGTGGTTTTAATTTTTAATAGACTTATTTTCAAGGAAGAGCAACACTTTGAAGGGAGCTATGAGCCCTGGTAACATTATCAAAGGCAGAGAGGAACAAAGATGGGTTTATTACACGTTCCCTATAAAACTGTTATTTTAGGGGAGTTTTGTGCTTCCTCCTAATGAGAGATGAATTGCACCAGCTTCGTTTGCTGTGGGAGGAAAATTAAAATGAAACTGATAAGAGGCCCAGCCTCTAGCTTCTGACTTACCTCCCAATTATAAATGAAAGCTCACAGGCATTCCAGAGATGGGACTTGATGTCTACATTAATTATAAATAAATTATCTACACTTAATGTTTAAATGAAATTCCAGATAAAGCTTTATATTTAGAAGAGCACCGCATCACCGCATAAATATTTATGCGAGGAGTCTGGATCAACTGTGGCTGCTTCGGCATGGCGTCGGAGCGGAGCTGGAGCGGGGAGCCCCAGCCGGGCGCTCGGCGGAGCGGAGCCGAGCCCACCGCTGCCAGGAGGGGAGCAGGACAGTGGGGTCTCAAACCCAAAATGCCTCCAGTGTTCGGAGAGGGGAGGTAGCGGGACACGTCGGGGCTGTGTCAGCCCGACCTTGGCCACGTGTGGAGCAGCAGAGGCATCCGCTGCACACGGCCAGGGCGGCGGACGGCAGCGGCTTCCCCTCGTCCTTCTCCAGCCGCCGAGAGCCGGCAGCCGCATCCCAGCGCTGCCAGAGCCGGGGCGAGCCTTGCCCTCACGGCACGGCGCGGGGGCACGTGCCAGACCCCGGGGAGCAGCGCCAGCCCCGGGTGGTACCTCGGGTCACGGCGATGGGGAACCGGCACCGTGAGCCCGGCAGCCCCAGCCTGGGGGGCTTCGTGCCGGCGGCGCGGGCAGCCGCTGCAGGTCTCCGGCCGGTGGATCGCCGCCGCTTTCGCGGGGGACGGCTGTACTGGAGCAGGCCCACGGGAAGAAACCTGGGTTCATGCTGGGGGGACGGCTGCTCCCCGCCGCCCCTCGGTGCCACCAGAGCCACACGCACCGGCCAGTTCCCAGGGGCTTCTCCTGCCTGGGGGCTCAGGAAACATCACCACGGCCAACTCCATCCCAGCAGCAGAAATAACCGTTTCCCCACAGAACAAACCCAGTGCTCTTTTGTTCCTTCCCTGCCCCCCAACAGCCCTCAGCCCCAGAGCCCCCCAACAGCCCTCAGCCCCAGGGCTGCCCCGCTCACCTTTAAAGCCTCAGCCTGGGCTGGGGGCAGCTGAACGGCCCCCCCGGGTGCGGGGGCTCGGCTGCCCTGCCCGCCCCGCTGCCTGCGCCGCAGGGGAGCCGCCAGGATCCCCTTTCCCAGGAGGTAAACTGAGGCAGAGAGAAAAGCTGTGATTTGCTCAACACCTTCTAGTATTAACCCCAGCCACTGTAGCAACAGGGACAATATGTTTTATAACAGAAAAGAAACGCTATTTTTGGTCACGCCCTGTCCCTGCCATCCCAGCACCAACCCCCCCAGCTGCCCCCGCCTGCACCCCAAGCCCTCGGTCCTGACAGCGAGAGGCCGTTTCAGAGCTTTGCAGCTCCCCGGCAGCGAGAAAGGGACATCACCCGCGCTGCAGCGTTTTTGACAGCTTCGCCTCAGCCACTGCAGAAAGTTTTACGGCTCACACAGGTTTGCTGCTTGGCTGGGGCCTAACAGGAGACATTTTTATGCTTTAATGGAGCTGGGGAAGGAGAAATTTGACAGGCCCGTGGCTCAAAGCTGTGTAGAAAAACAGTAAAAGAGAATAAATAAAAGATGACTGAAATCGTTCAGCCGCCAGTCACTTGTGCAGAAGTTCAGCCAAGGTCCGGGTGGGATCCAGCATCCTGAGCAGCACTGCCGGGGCGGGATGTCACCCCCGGGGACACGGGGAGCAGCCCGAGCCAGAGGCCGGCCGTGAGCGGAGGTGCCGCCGCGGGCGCCCCGGCTGCTGCCAAGCACCGATGGGACGCCCGAAGGAAGAGCCCAGGTCCCTGGGGTCGGGCGCTCCCGGCCAGCCCCCCAGAGCTGCTTCATGCCGTCGCAAACCCGGGATGCAGCAGCTTTCCAGGGCCTGAACACATTTGCCTGATTTCTTCTTGCTGCCTGCCTGAGCCCCGCGTGCCAGCCCCCAGCGGTGCGTGCCAGCCCCCACAGCGTGTGCCAGCGCCCGCCGCAGCCGGGGCTGACGGCATGTTTTATTCACACACCTTCGTGCTTGCTGATGCCGCTGTTTGCTCCGTGGCTGCCGGCGTGCCGGGCAGCTTCCCGCACCAGCCCGCGAGCAAGGCGGGGGAGTGGGGACCACGGCTGATGCCAGGAGACATCCCGGAAAATAAATAACCACCACGTCGGGGTATGAGCCCTCGTGCCTCGCCACGGCTCTGCCCAGGCAGCCTCTGCCTCAAGACTGCGGGATTTCATCTCCCGTCCCTGCTGTGCTGGAGGGGCTGGGGGCTGAGCATCGTGGGGCTCCTCCGGTCTCCTGGGAAAGATCCTTTCCTCCCCACACCCCTCCACGGCCGAGCTCTGCCGGGCCCCAACTGGCATGTTGGCATGGTGCTGGGCTGGGCTGTCTGCAGGCTGGAAAAATCTGTGCTAATCCCCTGACTCCAACGGCCACGTTCGTCCCTCCTGCCAAACGCTGCCACAGCCACGGGCGCTGCTCCGGCGCGGCCTGCGTGCCCAGGGCCGCTCCTTGGCCGTGCTGTTTCACCCAGGAGTAGCTGACGCGCAGGGAGAAACGGTGCCCGAGTGTCTCTTCCCGTCAGCAGCGGCTGCCGCGCAAACCAGCTCCTGCAGCCCTCCTGCCTGCACAGATGCAGGCGCTGCCCGGGCCCTGCCTGCTCCGGTCTCCCGCGGCAGGCAGGACATGCGTGGGACACAGCAGAGCATAGAGACCACGCAGAGCATCCTGGCTGTGGCAGAGCATCCCGGCCATGGCAGAGCATCCCGGCCATGGCAGAGCATCCCGGCTGTGGCAGAGCATCCCGGCCATGGCAGAGCATCCTGGCTGTGGCAGAGCACCCTGGCCATGGCAGAGCATCCCGGCCATGGCAGAGCATCCCGGCCATGGCAGAGCATCCCGGCTGTGGCAGAGCATCCCGGCCATGGCAGAGCATCCTGGCTGTGGCAGAGCACCCTGGCCATGGCAGAGCATCCCGGCCATGGCAGAGCATCCCGGCTGTGGCAGAGCATCCCGGCTGTGGCAGAGCATCCCGGCTGTGGCAGAGCACCCTGGCTGTGGCAGAGCACCCTGGCCGTGGCAGAGCATCCTGGCCATGGCAGTGCATCCCGGCCATGGCAGAGCATCCTGGCTGTGGCAGAGCATCCCGGCCATGGCAGAGCACCCTGGCTGTGGCAGAGCACCCTGGCCATGGCAGAGCATCCCGGCCATGGCAGAGCATCCCGGCTGTGGCAGAGCATCCCGGCCATGGCAGAGCATCCCAGCTGTGGAATAGCACCCCGGCCAGGGCAGCGCGTGCACGCGTGAGCCATCGGCGAGCATCAGGCCGGCAGAGCCTGGTGCAGTCGGACAGGAGTTGCAGCAGGGTCACCTTCTGTATCGCAGCACTGCACAGTCCTTGCTCTGCAACGGGAGCGGTATCTCATTTCTTCCTCAATTAGCTCCTGATTATCAGTGTCCCAGGGCCCTTTTCCAGTCTCTGTTTAATGCACCATTAATAATTCATTTCTCAGATAGCAAGAACGCAGCGCGAGGTTAGGGCTTTGTGACTAATAAGTACCAGAGCAACCCTCATCTCCGAGGCACCAATAAAGCGAAAGAATCAAAGATAATATGTTTTGTGGCCTTTAATCAAACACTGGATAAAAGGTTTGATTACTCAGGTGAAGAACACACAGGCACACTCCTCCTCAGTGGCCGCAGGCTGCCGGGCTCCCACGCCTCGCCGACATCACCACGGCCTCACCGGCACTGTCCCACCACCTTCCCCGGTACCGTCCCACCACAGTAGCAGAGAGGGAAACTGAGGCACCCTGAGGCAAAACTCAGCGGTCACCAAACCAAAGCAGGGTCTGGCCCGCGCTGCCGTGCTCCCAGGGCTGGAGGTTTAGGTGCAATCTGGATCTTTCCTCAAGCTGGAAAACCCCAGGCATCCAGTGCCCGTCCCCAGCTGTTGGTCCCTGGGGCAGAGAGACAAACCAGAAATCCTGACCTTTTCCTGGAAAACCCTGGATGTTTCCTCAGAAGCCCCGTACTCCCTGGCCCCTCTGTGGGGGCTTCAGGAATGGGTGGGAGGCGCAGCCTGACCTGACCGAGGGGCTGCGACGTCCCACTGCACAGCCCGAGGCTCTGCTCCGCGCTGGGGAGGGTAAATGACATTGAAGAGCTTCCAGGAACATGCGTGTGGTCCTGCAGGGGATGGGAAGGAAAAGCAGCTCCTTGCTCTCTCCCACCGCCGCTGCCCTGCTGTACCCCATTTTGGGTAATAGCAGAGAAACTGTGGGAGGGAAACAAACTACCGAGCAAAACCATCCACCGAAATAACCATGGCTGCAGGAGCAGGAGCAGCTGGGCGGCATGTGAGGCATGACGGACTGGGAGCACCCACTGGGCCGCCAGTGACAGCCCAGCCCACATCCCTTGGGTGCAAAACCTCCTGTCTCTTTATTCAGGAACTCGCAACCGCATCCAGCAGCACCGGCACGGGACAGGAGAGCGGGTATTCCCAGTCCATGGCTCCGGATGGGAGGGGAGAGCTTGTGGCGTGTTGAATGCCAAGGGGTGGGTGTCTGGAATGGGTGGGATGAGCGGCAGCCGCTCCCGACGCCGGGCTGGGCAGCAGCGCCTGGGGATGTTTCTGCGGCGGGTAGGCGTGAGGGACGCGTCAGGACAAGGCTCTCCCGGCTGCGCAGCGCGGCTGGGCTGAGGAGAGGGCTCTGCCCGCCGAGGGGCAGGGAGAGGGGCAGAGCCAGCAGCAGCCGCGGAGCGTGGCGAGGAGCCGCACGGCGTGTTGGCAGCTGCACATTAAGCGTGACGGTTTCTGACAGATCCAATTATGAAGCCAGTAATCTGAGATTTAGTGCATAAGATTTGGGGGGGAGTTTTCTGATGTTGCAGCTTGTGCCACGGGTCCCTGGGGCCCCTGGCTGTGCCAGCACCCACCAAGCCATCCCTGGGTCTCATTCCCACCGTGCCGCACCCCTTCCCTTCCCTGCGTCCTGCTGATGCACAGCCCAAATGCAGAGATTCACCTAAAAATCAGCAAGAATAAGGGAGGCAAACCCCGCCGGCAGCGCTGAAGAAGGGCTGTACCTGCAGCCTCTGCCCTTCTGCCCGACGGAGACGTGCCCTGGCCTCGGCCCTGGGTGCCACGTGCCGGGATCACCCCTGCCCCTGCGCAGCCCCTGGGGACAGCGGGGCTGGGATCATGCACGGGCTGTAAATCACTCGGCCTTACAGGAGCTGGGGATCTGCCCGGTCTTTTGCCACACAGCCCTAGGACAGTATTTTTAGCCAGGCTTCCTAGAAAAGCGAGGTGTGCACGCACACGGCAGCGTCTGCCTGGACACTGGCACCTGCCCAGGACCTTTCGGCTGATTTCAGACGATTGACTGGTGAGGAGGTTCCCACGAGTTTCTGGAGAGGCGGGAGGGGCGGGAGAGGCGGGAGAGGCAGGAGAGCCTCCCTCTCACGGGGCTCTGAGACCAGCTGCGGCACCGGGGGGCACCGGGGACCAGCTGCGGGGAGAGGAGCCGCATCTCGCCTGTGCTGCTGCTGGGGAGCAGCCCGTGGGTTCCCCATGTCCCGTCTCAAGCTGGGGAGAAGCAGGCAGCCCATCGCTGGAGGAGGACACACATGGCAAATCCCCCTCGGGAATAACTCACAGCAGCATCTCCCCTCCCGGGCAGGAGGAGCCCCCCCACCAGCCCAGACCCAGAACCCCAGGAGCCGCAGGGGGAGATCTCCACGGGGTTTCTGCTGCTCTCGGATGTCTGATGAGGAAGCGAATGACTGTGGTCCCCCTCCTCGCAGCCCCACGCCAGTCCCCCCACCGCTGCTGTGCCACCCCCTTCCCCAGGGCAATACTTCTGCAGGCAGCACCGTGCCGAGCCCCAGCTCCGGGCACCGGCCCCTCTGCCACCCAGAGCCCAGCCGCTGCCTCAGCAAGTGGTTCCATCCCCCTTGGCTGACCAGGGACTTGGCTGCCCTGGCAATGCTCCTCGGATGAAAGCAGCCGAGTAACCTCCAGGGACCGAGGAGATTTGGGCCAAAGAGGATTCGGGGATGTGAGGCTGGCTGCTCCCCCGCAGCGCTTTGGTCCAAAGAGACGCTGAGTCTCTGCGCCAAGCACGGGGCTGGCTGCTCTGCCCCTGCCCCCAGCCAGAGCTGCGCGAGTTCCTTTTATCAAACACGCACCCTGGATTAGAGGGTTTATTTTACTTCTTTTATAGAGGCTGAGAGGGCAGTGCTGTGCCCCGGTGCTGACGGCGGATCCTGTGATCGCAGGTGGGGATGAAGCTCGGGATGAAAGCCAGCAAGTCTGCAGCACCACGGCCATCGGATCAGAGCTGCGTCGCTGTCCCCTGGCTCTGGAACCTGGGAGCTGTTGGGAAGACAGATTTGTTTTCACACCTACAAGGCTGTTCCATCCTCTGCTGCCCACAGCTGAGCCCAGGCTGGCAGGAGCAGCGGGGAGGACGGTGCTGGGGCGGCTTGGTCGCTGCCTGGGGGCTGCGTGCCTCCCCCTCTCCAGCCCCAGCTTTTGTGCCCTCCTCGGGGGCATCGGACGAAGGGCTGCAGCCCCTGCCCCGCACCCAGCAGATCAGCCCCCGCGCACATGCATGCCTCGCGGCTGGGCAACGGGTCTGACCCGGCCACAGCTGCACCCAGCACCCCGGGCGCAGGCTGCAGCGCTTACACGAGCAGGGACACCTCCCTGAGCCCCCCAGGACCAGCAGCCCCTGGCCTCGGCATCCCTGCCACAGCACCGGCAGGGACCCGTGTGCGGCAGAGGCAGCGTTGCCCCCGCAGCGCCCTGGGCACGTGCCTCCCCGTGCTACCAGCACGGCTGGCATCGCCCGGCCACAAGCCAGGGAGCTTTTTTAGCCTAAGCAGAATAAAACCTCAGTGATTATATTTCCTGTCTCCGTGCTCGAGGCGGGAGGGAAATTGTTTGATGCTAATCCCCTTGTTTAATCCACCAGCAACCTGACATGCTATCCTGGCAGGAATCGTTAGACGTGCAGCCGTTGGTCGTGGGGATGGCAGAGCAGAGCAAGGCAAGGACGTTCCCGCACACTTTCTGTGCTCCCACGTGCTGCCGGCAGCGGAGGAGAGGGGAGGTAGGAGCAGCGTGGAGGGAGGGCTTTTGGTTTTCAGGATTGAGTTCCTCCATGATGAGCAGTTTTCACCAGGCTGGAATTTCCCCTGGTGCAGAAATTTCCAGCTGTCCCAGGAAAGGTCACCTCAGGGGCTGACACTCCCGGGCTCCAGCAAAGATACTGTGCGACAGCGAGGTTTTCAGATATGCTCGCAAGGAAAATTCAGTCCCCTATTGCCCTCACCCACGGTGCCACCGGACTCATCCTGCTGCTGCCCAGATTTGTGGCTGCACAGGCCCAGAGCTGCAGGGGCAGGACAGAGCAGCCCCCCAGGTCAGGACCCCCGGCCGCCAGCACCTGCGGTCCAGCCAGAGCATCTCTTTGAGAAAGGTGCCCAGGGATCCTGCACCCTCCTTGCTGCAGACCTGCACCTGATTTTGTTTCAATTTATCTGGCTTTATCTTCAAGTCCTCAGTTCTTAATATTTCTCTCTCAGCTAAGTTAAAGAGCTCTTTAATACCTGGCAGTTTTCTCCCAGGAAGGTACTTGCACACTGTAATCAAGTCACATCTCGGGCTACTTTTCGATAAACTAAACAGATTGAGCTCTAAGTCTCTGCTAAACTCCCAGCCTCAGGAAATGGCCAATCTGAGGTGCTGCCAAACAGAGTCGAACCAGAGTTTTTCCAGCTTGCATTAGAAGGCGAATTGTTGCTTTCTGATGCACTGATGATAAATGAAATGGGCTGTATAAAAATAAATCGTTGCGTTGCCCTCGCCCTGGTCTGTGGGCACACACAGCTGGAGGCACGAGGGGTGCTGGGGAGGGAGGATGCAGGTGCTCCTGGGGCTGTGCCCGTCCCCACACCAAGCCTGGCCTGGCTGCCTGCGGGAAGCTCACCTGCAAAAGAGCAGGTAGAAAACACCTTCATTGCACTTTTGCCAGCAAAACTTGCTGCAGCAGCTGTTTGCTGCGGGGCTAATGGTGCCTGTCTCCACTTACAGGCAGGGAGTTATGACGGCCGAGAACATAAGTGCTTCAGGGAGCTGAGATAAGCAAAGATGCTCTGAGCCACAGACTTAAACCCGGAGGTTACTGACGGGATGTGTCAGCGCCCAAGAACCATTCCAGCAGCCCTCTCTAATGCCCGGCTATTGACAGGGCAATTGGAGTGATGAAGTGGGGCTTCAGGCTGGTTTAATCACAGGACAAGACTGCCCGGCGCTGCCCAAAGGGCCGGGTACATCTGTCACTCTCCGTGGGGCCACGGCCACGCTGTGCCACGGGGAGGAGGGAGTGGGGTGGCACAGGGCAGAGTGCAGCCCCCATGCAGCCCCCTTCTCCTCCTTGGGAAGGGGAGCAGAGGCCCTCCCCAGCTGGGGGTCTGACCCGCAGGGGGAGGATGAGCGGTGCAAAGCAAAGACACTGCTGGTGCACGGAGAGAGCCTGCCGGGAGCGGGCTGGGAACGTGCTCAAGGCAGCCCCACAACACGCAGACCTGGTCAGAGATGGACTTTCATCCTCCCCGAGTCCCTGTGGCTCCCAAGCCAGTTTATCAGCACGCTCCAGACCCGATCGATGCAGAGTGACCTGAATGGCTGATCAGAGGGGAGAAGCCACTGCCTCTGCCCCGGGCTGAGGGATGCAGCGACAGCGCACTCGGAAGAGGCTGCCAACGAGAGCCTGGGTGGATTAACGGGGGTCGCAGGGATGCACATACCCGCACCCTACACGGGCTGGCCTGGCCACAGGCAGCCTGGGGACTCAGCCACGCGAGGCTGGCTCTGAAGGATGCCGGCTCTGAAGGACGCTGGCCAAGGTCGCAGCACCGATCGCTGCAGCTCAGCTGCTCCCTGCCACCAGGCCCAAGGTGACCGAGACCCCGGGGAGGAGAAGCAGATAGGGCTGGCATTAAAGCAGAGATGCATAGGGAGGAACAAGCAGAGGTTGGGTGCAGACCCACTTGCAAAACCTACAGAGTCCCACAGAGCGATGCTGTCCTGCCCCTGTATCCCATGTGGTCAGGGGTACCCCCTCAAAAATGGGCAAGCTCGGATCAATGTTGCAGAAATTCTGGGTTTGTGCACCAAAAAGGACAACCAGATCCATCCAGGCTGGTGAGAGGTCGTACCACCCGCTGCTGCAGGCACCCATCAGGTTAATTCACAGCCTGGATTCTCCAAGCGCAAATCAGGGCAATTTGAGCTTAGCAAGATGATCTGGGGTCCCTGCAGGAGGGATTCTGCCTGGGGAGAGGTAGGAGAGGCCAACTCATCCCACAGAGAGCTGCAAATAACTCAAACGGCCTCATTACCCAGTTTCTGATGAGCAGGGGTTTGGTTTCCTGTTTCCCCCGGGGCTAACTCCACCTGAAACGGGGCTTTGCCTCGGTACGGCTGAAGCCTCCGAAGTCGGGCGGGAGCTGTTCGCGTCCGTGCCGGAGGCTGCCGCCGGCAGCGGCCCGGGGTGGCCGCGGCACCGCGCTCCCGGGGGTGGCCGCCCCGAGAGGGGGCGAGTTGTGGGTCGAGGTCACGCCCAGGCAGGCAGGTCCCGTTCCCCCCCCGGGCTGCAGCCACCGGCGCCCCGCGGAGCCGCCGCCCCTCGCGGGAGCTCCGTGTGCGCCGCGGGACGGGCCGGGGCACGGACAGACCGCGGCCCCCGCAGCGCTCCCGCCGCCGCCCCCGCATCCCCGGAGCGACCCGTGACCCGCCGCACAACCGCGCCGCTTACCGGAGCGGGAGGTCCCCCGGCGGGCACCGACACGCGTGGCCGGATCCCGCGGGGAAGGGGCACGCACGGAGCGGCGGGTGCGAGCGCCGCAGCCCCCCCGCCACCCACCGGGTACCGGCTGAGCATCCTCTGACCGGCGGGCGGCACCCCCGGGCCGGGCCGGGCCCGCCGCCCCGGCCGTCCCCCGGCTCCCCGGGCACCGCACTCACACCCGGCCGGGCCGGGGCTTCCCTCTAGCGCCCGGCGGCGGGAGAACACTCCGGCCCGGCCGCGGCGCCCCCGAGCCCCCGGCACCGACAGCCTCCCGGGGCCGGCCCGGGGTCCTGCCGCAAGCCCTTCGGCTCCCTCAGCCTCCCCGCTGGGAAGCAAGGGGCCCGGCGAGCCCCGCTGCCCCGGGGCGGCGGCACACAGCCCCTTCCCCGGGGCCGGGCGACTCCGGCCGCGGCGGCCCCCCCGGTTCTGCCAGAAGGTCAAACCCACCCCCAGCTCTGGCTGTGCTCCGGCAAGGCTGAGCTGCCCCGGAGGGGCTGAGGCTCGTTCTGGGCCACGAGAAGGTTTGGTCTCGGGTGGGTGGGTGAAGTGGGTCACTCAGCCCACTGACTGCGTGAAGGGATAGGACTGGGGCAGCCCCACACATGCAACTCGCTCCAGGCACTCGCAGGTGCCTCCCTGGGGACCCCTGCGCAGCCAGCGTGGGATCTGGCTCTCCAGCGGGCGATGAGGTGGTCTGGCTCCAGTGCGAGGGCTGTCGCCCATCGCACCTGCCTGCACACAGAAAGCTCTCACAATGAACGAAACTGCCAGCACTTGCCTCATTCCCAGTGCATGCACATTTTTAATGGAGGACAATTGACCTCACAAAGCAGACAGGAAGCTGCCAGAGAAACTCTGGGCCATGTCCTGGGCCCATGTGAAATGGCTGGTTTGCCTGGCAGGGTGGCATACTGGCCATGGGGATAGCCCCCTGGGCCTGGCAGTGCTGGGGGACAGGAGGGGAAGGCAGCAGCACAGGGAGCAGCTGCCAGTGGGCAGGGAAGGGTCTGGATGCTTTCCCATCCCAGTGTCTCATCCTCTCTGCACGGGCGCAGCAAAGCTTCCTCCTGCAGTCGCAGGCTGTAGCAAGGGATGTGCTCCGGCAGCTCGGTCCAGCGAGGAAAAGAGGAGTGAGCCATGGCGCTCTGGCTGCACGGGCCTGGAGGGATGGTCCCATGCCCAGGGCAACGGGAAGGGTCCCACTGCCCCAGGAGGTGGCCTGGGAATAGTCCTCTTCTGAGCAGAGCCCATGCTAGAAGAGCTGGCCATGGGTGCTGCAGCAGTACTCCACGTAGTCAAACTCCTTGATGGGGAATGTCACAGCACTCCATTTCTTGTACCTCCTCTTCTCAGCCGGCGTCTCCACCACGAAGTTTTTGATGCAGAGGATGGGCAACTTCACCTGCCGGTAGATCATCTCCATTCCCCAGTCCTGTGTGGGCAGGGAGGGGACAGTCATGCAGCCGCGGCGCAGCATCCCCAGGCTGCAGGGCCACGGACACCTGGGAGGGAGGCAGCTCCTTGCTCCCGGGGTACGTCCCCTTTGGAGACAGTTACCCGTGTCCACGTCCCGCATGTGTGTCACACACATTACGTGGGCATGTGCTGAAGGGACATGCAGCTCCATCTCTCAGCCAGGAGCTGGGGCACAAGGCATGGCCTCTCCTGCCCCTCCGACTCCGACTGGGATGCAGCCACGGGGGGCATTGCCATGTGCCGCGCTCACCTGGCTGCACCCGCTGCATGCGATGCGGCAGCCGGGCTCCCAGTCCTTGAAAGTCCGCTGGAACTGTATTTTCCCAGAGGAAATTCTGTAATACAACCTGCAAGGAAGGGGCCAAAAGACACTCTGAGGGGTCTGTCCACGGGACAGAAAGAGAGCAGCACAGTCCCACAAAGCCCTTGTGACCTCCCTGGACCAGTGTCCCCACGAAAGAGCCAGCAGCAGGCTGCTGCCACCCCCTGCCCCTCCCGGGTGGAGAGTGCGGCAGCCGGTGCAAGTAAGGCCTGACAGCGGGGCTCTGCCCGCTCGCCCCTGCCAGCGCCCAGCTCCTACCCGAAGTTGGGGTTGATGTTAACATGGTGCATGCCCTCCACAGTGCGGATGTCACTGCCGTGGCACACCGCCGTACTGCAGTTGACGCAGTAGAGGCAAACAGCGTCCGGGTCGTGCAGCTGCCGCCTCTCGCTGATCCTGGCCTCCTTCGTTAGCCAGCTGGTAACGGCAACTCGCTGCAGCTCCGTGATCTGCAGAGGGCAGGGGGAGGCAGGACGGCGGGGAGGACGGTGGTCAGCGCAGGGCAACAGGCACGGGCAGATGGCAGACATGGCAAGACACACAGCCACAGAGAGATGGACCGCACCGGGCAGCATGAGCCACACAGCAGGATGGGCAGGACGGGGTGGGCAGGACGGGGTGGGCACGCACTGCCCCGTGCACCTGATGCTACCCCCTCCCAGGAGCTGGCGCCGCCCCAGGGCGCAGGGGGCTGTGCCCAAGCAGCAGACGTGGGCAGGAGCTGCCCGGCCCTCCTGGTGCTCAGGGCAGCGCCCAGCGCTCACCTTGAGGCGGTACTCCTGCTCGGGCATGGCCTGCACTGCTCTGATCGCCCTCTCCATGAGCTCCACGAGGTCCTCGTTGAGCAACTCGCGGGAGACCTCTCTGCTGTTGGCTTTGGCGAGGACGGAGTAGACGCTGTTCTTGGCACGGGCACGGCCCCGGGCCTGCAGCGGAAGGGCCAAACGCTGTGTTCAGCAGAGGAGGGACATGGCCAACCCCCTCTGCCTCCCCATGCCACCCCATGAGGATGGATCCACCCTCCGCACCCTGCTGCGCTTCACCAAGGAGATGCTCTGCCAGGGGCTGGGCTCATCTCCAGGGAGCTGCCAGCAGGCATGGGATGTGAGTGCCCCCATGTCCCACCCCCTTGGCTTTGGGGTGTCCTGGCAGGCTGTCCCCAAGATGGGGCTGGGCAGAGCAGCTGGAGGGAGCCCGGGCAGCTACCTGCATCATGGCGATCTCGTTGGTCATCAGCCCATAGCGGACCACGATGTTGCACTCGGGGATATCCAGGCCCTCCTCGGCCACGCTGGTGGAGAAGAGCAGGTTGAGGGCTCCCTCGCGGAACCGCTTGATCACGTCCTGCTGCTCATTCTGGGGGTAGAGGCGGCTGATGCTTCAGCAGCTGCGTAGGGCTCCGAGCCCCAGGCAGCACCCGCAGCACCTGCAATGTGTGCAGAGAGGGGTAGGTCCAGCTCCTTCCCATCCTCCGCTCACCTGCGTCATGTGCCTGGTTTGGTTGCTGTAGCCGGCGCCAGTGAGGACGGCAGCCCTGATGTGCTGCCGGCAGAGCGCGGCCGTGTCCTGCAGCCAGCTGAGCAGGCTGTGGGCGCTCTGCCGCGTCTTGGTGAAGATGATGCCACGAGAAGTGCCCAGGGGCTGGAAGTGTTCCCGCAGGATCTCCTCCAGCTTGACTAGCCTGGGGTTCTCGTAGCGCTGGTCCCTGGCAAGCACCTGCAGGCTTGTCCTGTTCTCTGTGCAGGCAAGAGGGGCGTCAGGGCCCCCCCCTGCCAAATGCAGCCAGCACCAACCCCCCTCCAGGCCCCTCCATTACCCTCAAACATGGTGGTGAGGAACTGTTCGGTGGGGTCCTTCACGTCCCTCTCGGTGGTGTAGAACTGCTGGAGGCACTGGAAGGCGTCGATCATCCGCACCGTGTCGTTGATCAGCAAAGCATCATTGTACTTGCGTAGGTGCAGCGCGCACACCCGCGTCGTGCGACAAAATGTCTCTGCCGCTGGTGAGGGACAGGGCATGCCGTGGTCACAGCCTGGCCCCGCGCCTGTCGGCTCTGCCCCGCCGCACACACACTGCCACCTCCTCACCTCTGTTCTCCAGCTCCACGATGCGCTGTTCGTAGAACTGCGTGCCGAAGTCCTGCGGCAGGCCAGGCATCTCCATGTACTGCTGGATCTGCTCCATCACCTTCTTCAGCTGCTCGCCAAAGGGGTCCTGGAGCAGAGAGGGGCTCAGGACCCGAGGAATAGGGGACATTGCTCCGGACAGCCTTGGAGGTGCAGCCTGGAACGCCTGGCCCAGGGTTAGGGGTTGTTTGCACAGCAGGACCCCGATGGTTGTGGGATCTCCCTGCTCCAATGCTCTGGGTCAAGTGATTGCTCACACTGGCCTGAGCTCAGCAGATGGAGGGTCACAGCCCCCAGCTCAGCAGGGCTTGGGGGGGGGTCTCGTCTTTCACCCAGCGAGCAGCCCTGTGGCTCCGACCGGCCTCCCCTCACCTGCGCTCTCTCCTGGCACAGGTCGTACTGCTTCCTGGGCTGGGGGACGTGGCTCTGCAGGTGCTGCAGCTCCTCCTGCACCGATGTGACTTCCTCGGTGTCCAGGTTGGCACAGATCTGAAAGGGCGAGACCCCGCTTCCAGCCCTGAGCCTGGCAGCCCAGGGCGATGCGGCACGTGATGCTCGCTGGCACCCTGGCATGTTTGGGGATGTCTCTCCCGGGCTGCCCCGCTGCCCAGCACCTGCCCAGCAGGTTACCAACGCCCACCCCAAGGGACACCCCACTACACCCCAGGGGAAGCTGTACTGGGGCCCTGCAACCTGTCTTAGTGCAGGATGGGGGGTGCAGGACCCACCTGCAGGATGTGTTCCACGGCCCCCTCGAAGGAGGTCGCTCCACCAGTGCCGGGGGACGCCGTCAGGCCCAGGACCTGCGGCAGGTCCTGCTGCCCGCTGAGCTTGCGCCGGAGGTAGTTCAGCATGATTTTGTTGTAGACGGCTTCCTTGTGGGTGTGGTGGCACTCGTCTATCACCAGCAGCGAGAAATCTGTACCCGGCAAGGGAGGGGAGCGGAGTGAGCCGCACCGCCGGTGGAGGCCCGGCCGTGGGGTGAGCAGCGCTGGGAGTCCCGCGCTCACCCGTCAGCTCCACGTGCGCATCCTCCTCCTCGCTGACCAGCGCGTTCTGCAGGATCTGGGCCGTGCAGATGACGACGTCGCTCTGCTTTGCCACGCGGGCAAAGAAGGACTTTTGGCTGCTGTCCCCACTGATGGCCGTCACCCTGAAGTCCCCCTGCAGCGCACGGAACTCCTTCTCGGCGTGCTGGTCCACCAGGTGTACCTGCGTCCACCAGACCCCGCTCAGCCCCCACCAGCCCCCGCTCAGCCCCCGCCAGCCCCTGCCCCGCTGCCCCCGGGGGGCACCTTGTTGACCAGCACGGCCACCCTGCCGCTGCGCCGGCTCGCCAGGTGCTGCCGGCAGACGTGGACGGCGGCGCGGGTCTTGCCGGCGCCCGTGGGCAGCCAGATGATGCTGTTGCGGCCACGCAGGGCCGGGGCCACGGCCTCCCGCTGGTACCCCTGCAGCTCCATCCCGCTCCGCCGCTCCCGGGGCCGGGGCCGCTCCCAGCCGGGAAACGAAACTCGGGGCGGCGCGTCCTGCCGGAGCCCCGGCGAGGGGGGGCCCCGCCGGCCGCGCTGCAGGGACCGGGAGGGCGGCGGGGGCGCGCCGGGCCGAACCGAGCGGGGCTAAGCCGGGTGCGATGTCCCCCCGCCGGCCCGGGACCACCCCCGAGAGCCCCGGCCACGGACAGAAACCGAAAGCGGGCGGAGCTCCCGCAGCCGCCCCGGTACGGCCTCCCCGCAGCCGCCCCGGTACGGCCTCCCCGCAGCCAAGCGGCCCCGGCCTCCCCAGCCCGGCCCAGGGGGTCTCTGCACCACCCCGCCCGAGCAGCTCCGTCGCTGCCGCCCCCCCAGCAGCCCCGGCCGGCCGTGCTTCACGGCCAGACTGCAGGATGCAGCGGGGGCTGCACAAGGACATTTATTAAAAAAAACAACAAACACAAACAAAACACCAGTGAAGTGGAATGGGTGGCGAGGAAGGGCTGGACGGGGCTGGGCCCACCCCGGCAAGGGCCAGCAAGCCCCAGAGTGGCACCGGCACCCACAGAGTGATGACAGCACGGGGGCAAGGCAGCAGGCGACCAAGCGAGGGTGGGGGGCAAGCCAACGCCGGGGTCAGGCAGGTCCCAGGCCAGCGCCTGAGGAGGCGCGGGGGGAACAGGGCCTGCGAGGCACAAGGAGGGAGCAGCAAGGGGGGGACGCAAGCAGGAGCCAACCCCAGACCCAGGGGCAGGGGCTGGCTCCTCGCTGGGGCAGCACCGGGCATGGCCCTGCCCCGGGAGCCGGAGGAGCAGCGGGGCAGCCCAGCCCTCACCGCTCCCGGCCAGGCAAGGGGCAGCCCTGGGCTGGCAGCGGGAGCAGGCAGGGAGCACTGTACAGACCGGAGCTGGGCCCCTGCCCCAGGCAGGGGCAGGGCTGGGGGCAGACCTGCCCCCACGAGGAGGGAAGAGCTGGTAGAGGCAGCAGAAGTGGGGGGGCAGGGGCTCACAGCCAGACCCTGGACCACGAGCAGCATCTCTGCCCCCAGCCCGGGGCAGGCAGGGCTGAGCCCTGCCGTACATTCAAGAAGAGGGGCAGGGGCTGCCCGTGTGCGGACGGAAGCAGAAAACCAAAGCACTTGTGTGCCCCTGCCCTGTCGCGGAGAGCCGGGGCAGAAGGCACGACCCTGGGGAGGAGGGAAGTGCTGGTGCCGGGGGGCTCCCGGGGACAGGCAGGAACTCAGCGCTGCCCCTGCCCCGGGCAGAGCCCGAGGAGGCGGCTCGAGCCCCGCTGCGCACACGCGCCCAGGAGAGGCAGCCGGCAACTCAGGGATAGAAGCACCAGGCAGCCCCTGCTTCCCTCACCCCCCGGAGGGAAGGCCCAGCTCCCCCAGGCTGCTCAGCAGCCACAAACCCTCCAGCAGCCCCTGCCCAGGGCACAGGGCCAAGGCCCACGGGCAGCCCTGACCCTCTGGGTGGGGGCCGGTGGCCAAGACAGGTCCAGGCCAGCTCCCCTACTTGTCGATGAGCCCCCCCTCCTTGAGCTTGAAGTAGAAGAACTTCTCCAAGGTGTTGGCACACTTGCAGTAGTCGCTGTCAGGCGGGTTGTACTCGCGGCAGTTGGTGATGATGCGCTGCAGGTCAGCGATAAACAGCTTCTTGGTGACGTAGTAGCGGTTCTTCAGGCGCTCAGTCATGGTCTTCAGATCTGTGGGTGGGGAAGGGTCAGGTCCCCCCAGGCCTCTGCACCGCCCAGCCATGGAGCTGGACACTGACCGACAGTCCCAACTCGTCCCTCTCTTCTGGGCTGTCCAGGGGCTCCCAGCACCCCATCACCCCCTCCCATGACACCCCCTCATGGGGTCATGACACATCCCTCCCACAGCCCTCCCTCCGCCGTCCTGCCCTGGGCACAACCACCTACCGATGGGGAAGCGTATGATTTCGTAGTAGTCCGGCGCCTCCGACTTCTTCACCGGCTCCATGAAGGGCCAGGCGCTGGGGTGGGTCTGGGGAGAGGGTGAGGGGCAGGTTACAGCAGCGAGCGCAGGCAGCCCCTGACTGCCCCAGCACACAGGGGTCCTGCTCCCCACGCGCCTGCGTCACCCCACCTGCCCCCCGAGGGCACAGCCCAGGACAGCCTGTCCCAAGGGAGGCAACTCCGAGGGCCGTGGGAGGGACGGGCGCCCTGGAGAGAAGGGTTCCCTCCTGCCCACACCTTGATCTGGGCCAGGAGGTTCTTCAGGGTGTTGTAGAGCTGGTCCGGATCCTTCAGCTCTTTTCTGCAGGACAAAGCCAGTGCCCATCAGCCCGGGGTGGGCAGCCTCTCCCCAGCCCAGCACCGGGGGTGAGGGGCAGCCTGAGCCGAGCCCCCGCAGCCCAGCTGCTGTGGGACACGCGTCCCCCCACGCAGCACTCACCCCTTCTCCTTCCCCAGCGGTTTCCACCCTGTTTCTCCTGGAAATGAAGGGTCAACGTCACCATGTCTGCCCCCCACCCGCAGGCGCGGGAGGACGGAGCCCTCCTGCCAGACAGCCTTTCCCTGCCAGAAGCTGGCAGGACTCACGGATGCCGGGGACGCTCTCGATGGGGATCTGCCGCACGCCCTCCTTGAAGCAGGTCAGGCCGGGGTAGACCTTGCGGATCTGCGCCTGCTTCCTCTCAATCAGCTTCTTGATGATCTGCGGCGGGAAGGGGAGGTTGGAAGCGGGTAGGCAAGCAGGGACTGCAGGATGCTCCAGGGAGCCAAACTATGACAGGGGACCCCACGGGCCAGAGCACCGGCTGCACCCACTGCCCAGGGCTGGAGCCAATGCCAGCCACCATAAACCCTACCACAGTGTCCCCTCTCTGCCCCGCGAGCCTGCTCCCCGGGGAGATTCAAGGGACAGTTCCCAAGGGTCGACATATCCTCAACACCTCTCCCCTGCCTTCAAGAGGCAGCTGGCAGGGGCCAGAGCAGGCAGAGCCTGGCAGCACCTGCCTGCCCGTGGGACGTACCTCCTTCTGCTTCTTGATGATGTGGGAGAGCTCGGTGTAGGGGATGCGGGGGTTCAGCTCACACTCCATCAGGGTTGCCCCCTCGTAGTCCTTGATGTAGCCCAGGTAGCGGCTCTTGGGGACCTTGATGTCCTTGGAAAAGCCCTAAGAGGGAAAGGGTGGGTGGGAGGGGGCTGGCGGGCAGGACGGCCGAGGGGAGTCGCCCCAGGGGAAGGAACCCACCTGCTTCTTGAAGTAGCCGATGGCGTACTCATCTGCGTAGGTGAGGAAGTAGAGGATGTTGTGCTTGATGTGGTACTCCTTCAAGTGGTTCATCAGGTGCGTCCCGTAGCCCTGGGGGAGCCGTGAGCCACCGTGAGACAGGGGTCCCTCCCTGAGACCCCCCCAGCAGCCCAACTCAGGACGCACGGTCCCCTCCCACCCACAGGCAGCTGGAAGATGTCCCCAGAGCAATCGCTGCTGCTCCGGGCGAGCTAGTGCTAAGTGGGGCTGGGACACCCCCAGGGCTCTACCAGCTATAGCGGGACCATCCTGCGCCCCACTGCTCCGCTCCGCTCCTCCCCACCACCCACCTCCCCGCTCTCACCTTCACTTGCTCGTTGGACGTGACGGCGCAGAAGACGATCTCTGTGAAGCCCTGGGTGGGGAACATGCGGAAGCAGATCCCCCCGATCACTCGGCCATCCTTTATCAGTGCCAGGGTCTTGTGCTTCCTGTGGGCAGCACAGGCGAGGGTGAGAGGGGAGCCCCCCGTGCCGCCCCCCCCCCCCCCAGCCACGCACGGGTCGAAGACGAGGCGAGTGATGTACTCCTTGGGCATGCGGGGCAGCTGGTGCGAGAAGACGTTCTGCAAGCCCACCAGCCACATCAGGATCTTCTTGTTAGACTTCTGCGAGAGCGAGTTGCCAATGACGTGGAACTCGATGATGCCACGGCGCTCCTCCAGCCGGGCTGTCTCATCCCGCGCCGCGTTTGCCGACAGCAGGCTGGTCTGGGGGGTGCAGGGGGTTTCACTGACCCCAGCCAGGCCCTGGCACATCAGGAAAGCAGCTCTGCGGGCCCGGGAGAGCACCGCTGGCTGCCTCAGTGTCCCCCACGCTGTACCTCGGGGCCCAGCATGGCAGCGGGGTCCGTGATGGTCAGCATGACCTCATTCACCAGCTCCATGGGGATGTCTCCCATGACACGGATCCGTTTGGCATCTTCCAGCGTCAGGCTCTCAGGCAGCTTCCGCTTCTCCCCTGGGGAGCGGAGCAGAGCGACACATCCAGCACCGGGAGGGACCAAGGAAGGTCCCAGCAACTCTGGCACCAGGCTGACGCCGGTACTACCTGGCAGGGGCTCCGGGGTGCTGGCATCCATGCTCGTGGCAGAGCTGCTGTTGCTGAGCTTCTTGCTGAAGAGTGGAGTGGTGGGCACAGCAACAGTGCTGACTGCGGCTGGGAGAGACCAGTGATGCCCGTGACTGGCAGAAAGCAGCTCATCGCACCGCAGCAGCCCAGCCACCACCACGGGCCAAGGCTCACCCACACCTCAGTCCTTTATCTTACAGCCCCTGCGCTGGGGGGTGCTGCTCCCCAAGATACCTGGGCGAGACACCAGCTGTGCGCCCTCCGCGGCCGGCACGGTGAAATCGGCTTCCCAGATCGGGGAGTTCTCGCCGTAGATCTCCTCCTCCAGCATGGACAGGAACCTGGCACGGAGCAGCTCGTTGGCTGGCGAGTAGGCGCCAGGCACACACAGCCCCACGGCGCCGCACGCGGTGGGGAGCGCAGGCGGTCACGCTCAGTGTGCGATGCCCCAAGGAAGGAGAGCCTCCCCAGCGGCGCAGCAGCGATCCCTGCATCGGGCACCTACTTGGGGAAGTGGGTGAGGATCAGCGTCCGCTTCTCTGGCACCAGCTTGTCCTTCTCCACCCGGAACTTCTCCAGCAGCTGCCGGCGGGTGACCGTGAAGATGGACTTGAGGAGGCTGCGCCCGAAGACATGGGTGGTCTCATAGCGGGGAAGGCTGTCGCAGCTCTGCGGCACGTGGCAGTAGCACAGCCACCTAGGAGACAAGAACACGCTCCAGCGACAGGCCCGGGACCAGCGACCCCAGAGCATCCGCATCCCTCCTGGAACAACCATGCTGGAAGCAGGGACGAGAAGAGCACGCGTCTGGGTGGGTCATGGCTGACATTATTTGGAAGCAATCTCTCCACTGGATGCATGCTCTCCTCGCCCAGGAGAGCTGGGGAGAGGTGAAGACCCTGGGAGACAGGGCTCAGCCCCATGTGGGGGTGGGAGAAGCGGGCAGACCCCCAGGCTGGCTGAGCCCCTCTTGCCCTCACCTCGTGTAGTTGACCTTGTAGGTGGCCACATCGTCATTCTGCGAGCGCTGCCGGAACTGGGACGGCGTCTCCAGCTTCCAGTAGTTGAGGCAGAGCAGGAACATCTTGGAGAGCTCGTACATCGTCTGCCGCTCCTTGGGTGGCAAGTGGCTGAACTTGTACTGGACAAAGTTCAGAACTCCCTGGGGAGAGGAAGGGGCAGTGGAGGGGCACCGGGTGCTGTACCAGACCCTTCAGTACTGCCCCCTGAAGAGGAAGGGGACCGGGCAGGAGCCGCAAAACACAGGACAAGTCATCAGTGCAACACATGAGCCTGACAGCAGCCTCACCTGCTCAATGTTTGGTTTCTCGAAGGGGGGGCTCCCCAGGGACCCCTCGACCACAGGCTGGCTCATTTGCAGGATGCACTTCCGAAGGAGCTGTGGAAATGCCATCAGACACTGTTACTGAAGTCCCAAAAACCAGGCACGCCACGAGCGGGGGAAGTGGCAGAACGCTGCTGCAGGGCTGCACCGATTTACGCAGCCAGGAAGGTGCCAGGGTCCAGCTCGGAGCACGCCCGTTTCTTCCCTGGAAACCTCCCTCCCAAGGGAATTCAAGGCTGGGAGAGCCGTCACTCCCAGGACAGGGTCAGTGTTTCGGGTCTCCGGCTGGGCTGGCGGGACGGCTCACAGTCACAGACCACAGCTCTCCGCTGAGCAGGCAGAGGACAAGCAGCGGGACAGCAGCCCCAGCTCCCCAGCAAAGCTGAGGGACCTCTGCACAAGCCCCGCCATGAGCGGGGCAGTGAGAGGTGCCCAGCCCCAGACGCACCTTGAACAGGTAGAAATACACCTGCTTGGTGTCCGTGTCCTCCTCCTTGTGCACCGACATGAAGAGGTTTTCCACGTCCACCACCATGCCCAGCAGCCGGTTGATCTCCTCCTCCGAGACGTTCTCCAGGTGGGATACGTGGTCCGCTGTGGCGGAGAGAAAGCCACAGTGAGACCCAGCAGGTCGGCACCGCTCCCCCTCCCCGGGGGTCCCGGGCGCCCCGCGGGGGGGTTACCCAGCGCATGGCCACAGCTCCGGCAGGGCTCGCTCAGGTTGGTCACCGGCTGCTGCAGGTCCATGCGGGGGGCGGTGGGAGGGTTGGGGTTCTTCCAGCCGTTGCACTTGCAGGCGTCGTTGGCCTGGGACGAGCGGCAGGAGAGGCCATCACACAGCAGCCCGTGCGCTGCCTTGTGCCAAGGCTGCTGCCTGCTCCAGCCAAACAGCTCCCCCCACCAACAGAGCCTCCTCAACCTGTCCCACCCACCCTGCACCACCCAGCACCCTAAACACTCCCTCGCATTTCTCCTGCATGCAGCCCCAGGATCCTGCACCCCCGCCCATGGATGTCCTTGCATCTCCCTTTCACAGCTCAGCACCCTCCTCCCGCGCTCCCTCCCCACGCACGGCCCAGCACCCACCCCTGCATCCCATGCACGGTCCAGCACCTCCTTCCTGCACCCCAGGCACCGCTCAGCACCCCGCTCCTGCATCCCCTGCCCGTGCACATGCTGATACCCGCCCCTGCACCGCTCTGCCCAGCGCAGCACCCCGCTCCTGCACCCCCCACCCATACACGTCCTTGCACCCCCGCGCCAGTTGCGCCCGGCGCCGGTCTAGCCCACCTTGCAGGCCGAGAAGACCCCCAGCTTCTCCAGCTTCTTGCCGCGGGGGAACCCGCGCACCTGAGCCTTGCGCTGGCTCGCCCGCTGCTGCTGGCTCAGCCCGGGCCGCGCTGGGTCGCTGGACCCGGTTCCTCCCGCCACCGCTCCGCTCCCAGCTCCGCCGCTTCCCGCCATCGTTCCCGGGCCCGGCGGGGGCCGCCCGGGCTGCGCGGCCTCCGGCTCCGCCATGCCGGGCCCGGCGTGCGCTCCGCGCTCACTGCGCCTGCGCGCCAGGCACGCCGGGATCGGTAGTCCGTGGCGGCGGCGGCGGGGGCGTGGCGGTGTGTCCGGTGCTGCCGGGGCGGTGCCGACGGCTCGGGGTCATCGCTGCCCGGAGAAGCTCCTTCTCCACCGCCTCCGGTAACCGGTAGCGTGTCCGGTTCGGCGGTGCTCGGCGCTGCACGGCGCGCTCCGCAGCCTCCTCCAAATTTGGAGTGCGGCCCCGCCTTCTCCGCCACATATGGACTGCGACCGTCTTCTCCACCAAATGTGGTGTGAGTCCCCGCCCCCACCACCCGTGCCCCGCCTCCTAACTGTAAACACGGGGGTGGGACCCAACAGGTCCGCCCCCCTTCTCCGCCCAATATGGAGTGTGGCCCCGCCCCAGCCCCAAGATATGCCCGCCTCCAGAGGTGTATATATATGGAGTGAGCTCGGCCCTCCCTTGTCCATTTATGGGAGGCCCCGCCCATTTCGCCACTGAGGGGCGTGGCCTGGCGGCAGGCTGGGTCGCGAACGCGCTGGCAGCCCCTGGAAGGTGCCAGCAATGCCGGCGGGGGCGGGCACGGTACGGGGCTCGGTACGGCTCGGAACGGCACGGGTGATGCTGGCACGGCACGGCTCGTGTCCGAGCGGGTGCCGCACGGGAGCGTCCCAGCACCATCCCGAAGGTGGGGGCCGGCTGCCCACGGGCTGCCCAGGGGGGATGCTCAGGGCCTCCCGGGGGTGCTCAGCGCTGTGCATGTGCTGGAACCCCTCAGGTGACCTCCTCTGCCAAGACAGGGCTGGAAGAGGTGCCAGGGACGCGCCCTGTGCCAGCACAGCCCGGCTCCACAGGCTGCGGTCCCGCTGCGTGGGCACAGCCAGGAGCGTTGCAAAGCATGGGGCAAGGTGTGACCGGCAAACACGGAAACCACGCAAATAAAAGTCAGCAGTATTTATTACATATCAAAAAAGCTACATGTTTTTGGGCAGAGACCCACCCCCGCCGGGCTGTCGTGCAGTCCCCGGCGCAGTCCCGCTCTGCAGCCAGCAGCTTCCCCAGCAGCCGGGCTCAGCCCGGCCTCGTGTCATTCCCCGTCACGCCTTGGCCCGCTCGGCTCCATCATCGGTGCTGGCTGTCGGCTGCGCCACTGCCGGCCCCATCTGGATGGGCACGTTCCTCTCCGGGGCGGCTGGCAGGGCCAGCCTGGGGGCCTCGATGCGGAGCTGCCCCTCCTTGGACAGGGAGCAGGTCAGCGCCTCGGCATCCACCTCCTCGGGCACGTCCCACTCCCGCTTCAGCACCTCGTACTTGTAGGAGAAGGAGCCCTTCTCATCCGTGCTCTGCGTCTCCTTCTGCCCCACCAGCACCACCTTCCTGCCCACCACCTTCACCGACAGCTGCTCGGGAGCAAAGTCCTTCACGTCCTGGCAGACGGAGAAGCCTTCCCCGGAGCCCTGGGTCAGGGCTGCGCTGGTGCTCGGGGCTCGCTCCGTGGCGATGCCAATTCGGCCGGGGCTGCTCCCGCTGCTCAGGAACTGCTCGAAGCTACTCATGAACTCCCGAGCTCTCTCCATCTCCAGCCGCAGTTCTCGCTCCAGCTCAGCGAAGAGGGTGCCTGGATGCGGCCAGAGGGTGCGGACAGGTCCCAGCCACGGGAACAGCGAGCTGGACACAGGTGGCATGAAGTGCAGGCGGCAAAGCATCTCTGCTCCTGGTGTGCACTCCCGGCGTGTGCTGCGGCTCTGCTCTCTGCAGGGGCTGAAGCGCTGCTGGGCTGGGGCTGGGGAGCCACAGGTTTTATCCTCCCCTGCCCAGGGGTGTGCCCCTTCCAGAACGCTCTCTCCCCACGCACCGTCCTGGAGCCATCGCCTATTTTTGAGAAGCTGATTATCTGCCATCTGAAATAGCAGCGCCTGCTTCTGGGGTCGAGTCACACGCCACAAATAGAGAGCTGCAGTCACGGCTGCAAGCTCGGGTTTCTGCAGAGCCACTGTGATGCAGCAACACCCGCAGGGCTGCCGGCCGGCGGGCAAGCAAAGCCCTTCCCGCAGCCCCCCGCGCTGGGAGGCTCAGCAGAGTGCAGGTCACTGTGCCGCGAGCACGTCACTTCAGCCAGCGCGGGGATGGCCCCACCGTGAAAGCAACGTGTTCCTATGTCACCCGCTGCCGGATGCCTCTCGCACTGGCCCCCCCCCTCCCCAGGGGCTGCCCACCGTCCTGTCCCAGCCCCTCAGCATGGCGGTGGTGCACCCCTCCCGGGGAGGGCACACGGGCTGGTTTCTGGTATCACCAGGGGGTCCCAGGCAGCTGAGGGTCTGCAAACGGGGTAAGGGGCAGAGGGGCTCTCCTGCCTGCAGACGGGGGGGTGGAATGGGCCACAGGCAAGGGCAGGGAAGGTAGGGAGGAGCGGAGCCCAGCCCTGCTCTCTGCCTGGGAAGTAGAAAGGCCACAGATTTTTGGCAGGGGCGGCTCAGGCATCTCGCTCGGAGGCTGAGGTGATGCTGCTAATTATAAGCCAGGAGAGCAGAGCTGCAAGAGTAAGGGCGAAGGTATGCTGCGCACGACGTAAGAGGTGCCTCACCTCATGGATGAGTAACAAGAATAAGCTGGAACAGGCTGGAAAGAGCTGAGCTCTTCTCCCGAGGATGACGTGATGTGCAGGATGAGGCCACGCCTCCCGGGAAGGGGAATAAAAGCCACGGGCAGCAGCACCGGAGCAGAACGCTCACAACCCCTGGAGAGGGCACAGCCAGAGAGCCGCCAGCAGCAGCAGCAGCAGCAGCAGCAGCAGCAGCAGCAGCAGCAGCAGCAGCAGCAGCAGCAGCAGCAGCAGCAGCAGCAGCAGCAGCGATGCTTTGCCGAATGCACCTCGCACCATTCGCCTCCAGCTCCCTGGCCACCCGGCTGGGCACGGTGAGGACCCTCTGGCCGCACGCAGAGACCATCTTCACTGAGCTGCAGCAGGAGATGGAGAAAGCTCGGGAGTTCATGAGCAGCTTTGAGCAACTCCTGAGCAGCCAAGGAGCCACCGCCATGGAGCGAGCCCCGAGCACCAGCGCAGCCCTGACCCAGGGCTCCGGGGAAGGCTTCTCCATCTGCCAGGACGTCAAGAACTTTGCTCCCGAGCAACTGTCGGTGAAGGTGGTGGGCAGGAAGGTGGTGCTGGTAGGGCAGAAGGAGACACAGAACGTCGATGAGAAGGGCTCCTTCTCCTACAAGTACGAGGTGCTGAAGCGGGAGTGGGACGTGCCCGAGGAGGTGGATGCCGAGGCGCTGACCTGCTCCCTGTCCAAGGAGGGGCAGCTCCGCATCGAGGCCCCCAGGCTGGCCCTGCCAGCTGCCCCGGAGAGGAACGTGCCCATCCAGGTCAGCCCTGCAGCCCCACAGCCTGGAACAGCCTCTGAGAACGGAGCCACCGCTAAAGCCCAGGCGTAATGGGAGGGGGACCGATGGCCCGCGGCAGGACCGGAGCAGACAGCAGCAAGTCTTGGGTTTTAGCCCAGACAAGCTCCATCAGCAATGATGTCATTTTTTTCACTATACTGGAATGTTTTTGTATCCAATAAAAATACTTTTGCATAGAACCTGCTTGTGTTCTCTTGGTGTTGACTGGTGGGGAGGGCTGGGCCCTGGTCTCCACTCTTGATGCCATGGGAGCTGGATGCACAGGGAGGGAAAAACCTCTCTTGGTGTCTCTGGGCAGCACAAAATGGGGCCACCAGTGGACGGGGAGGGAAGGGATCTGTGAGCACTGGGCTGCTCATGGCAGGAGCCAGGAAGGTCCCAAGCAGGGAGGGGCAGCCCTGCTCACCTGTACCAGAGCAGAGGCTGCTCTCCCAGGGAGCAGGCAAGCTGCCCTCACTCCCTCCTCATGCTCCTGTCAGCATCTGCACCAGCTCCACAGCCCCTTGCTCCCTGGCCAATGCCACAAATGGGAAAACAACCATGCTGGACAGCCTGGCTGGCTGCAGGGTACCCCTGTCGTAGCCACACTTTCCCATGCCCCAGCTCAGAAAGGGGCTCACTGGAGCCCCCCCTGAGATCCAGCAGCAGGGAGGGTGAAGCCATCTCCAAGCACTGTGTGTAACCACCATAAACACCCATGCTCAGGCCCAGGCAGGCAGCAGGTATGCAGGCAGGCACGCCTGTTTGTGCTAAAGCTGCTCCAAGCTCGGACAGCCCTTCCCCACGCAGCACAGCACGGGCAGCAAGGAGGCTTTGCTGCCAGCAACAGCAGCAGGACCCCAGGCCTGATACCCAGTCCTGCTCAGGCAGCAGCAAAACACCCCTTCCCTTAGGGCATCGCAGGCTCCTTCACAGAGATGGAGACCCAAAGTCCTGGAAGGAGCTAGAAATGAAGCCCTACCAACCAGGAACCAGGTAAAAGAAGCCAGCAGATGGCAACCGCACTCGCATTGTGCTCACAAGTTTCTTCACAATTGGGCTAAGGAAAGCCCTTCTCCAACAGGTCCCTCTGCTGTCTGGGGAAACCAGCAGCACCAGTCCAAACCACACTGCAAGCAAGGAGACCCAAGATGTCCCACAGCAGTCCTGAGCTCCTCTGGCAGATGAGCAGCCAGGCTCCCTTGCAGCATGGAAACAAGCAGCACCCATGGCACCAGATTTGAGGCTGCTGGAGCCCACACACCACAGGCAGCCTGTGCTCCAGCCAGATGGTGGGAACTCCATCACTGAGTTGCTCCAGACCATTCCTGCTTCCAGCATTTTAAGGAAATCCAGCATGAGCAAAAGGCACCAAGACCTCAAATAGAGGATGAAGCCCACAGGAGCCAAGGCTGTTCATACAGACATCTTTATTTGCAGCTACCCAGGAGAGCTTTCAGAGCCCCAACATTGCAAGCCACAGGCAAGCCCAGCCCAGGGTGGTCACACAGTTGACTGTAACTGTGCCTCTCGCAGAGCTTCAGCTGCCACCACGCAGCTGAGGAGAGGCAGCAGGTTCAGGCACCAGCACATCTCAATCTTCAGGTTCTCCCAAGCACATATGGTGCTGGCCTAGCAGCACACATGGTAGCAGCACAGCTGCAAGGGGATGCTCTATTTTCCATATTGACTCCAGGTCTCACCCCTGGGCATAAGGATCTCATGCAGCAGTGACAGGAGTGTAGCATTGTTGAAGGCCATCATCCTCCAGGAACAGAGCCATTTTGTTCATTAATACTTCATCACAATATTCTTAAGCCTGTCCAGTTGTCAAGCTGAGCTCCTTTGCATACTGCTCCCCCCTGCTTCCCAACTCCCACTCTTTGCCCCAGGCTTCCTCATATGCCACTGTACAGCACACCACAAGCTTACTGAACCACCCTCAGTCTCAGTGGGAGAGATCCTGCTTCTCAAGAGCTGGGGTGGCAGGAGCAGCTGGCACAGCCCAGACTCGGGCAGAGGTCTGCGGGCAAGCAGCCCACGCTCCTCCCTGCCCAGGGAAGGGAGGTCACCCATCCCTACAGGGGAGCCAGGCGGTGTATGCACCACAAGCGGCCTAGCACATCTCTGCCTCCAGCACAACTGTTAAGTTCTGCTCACGCCCCTTCTGGTTCAAGCTGATTAAGAAACATGAACATTGTTGATTATGATAGGTTTATAAAAATTTTTTTAATCACACAAAACTGAAGTTTGTGATGAAGACTAAGTTGACAGTTCCTCTTAAATACCAGTATGCATAAGACATTGCATTAGGCACTAGGCAGCAGCCAACATCAGTTAGAGTCTGGCAACAGAAGCCATTTTAATACCCCCCTTCATACTCTGTGGAGTTACAGGCTTTTGCAATATATATTGTTTCCACTGACAAGTTATCCGAGGTTTCCCCCACCCTACCTCTGTACATCAGTAAACCATGTGTATCCACACTTGAGTAGGGTTAACAACATTAGTGGCATCACAACCATCAAAAAATGGACAATTTTCTATACAAGATTTTTGCAAAAGTTGCAACAGGATTAGTGCATTACGACAGAACTGGAGATAGAAAAAAAGAGTTGGCATGCTAGAGTCCAACACAAATAAAGACAACAGGCAGCTAGTTGTATGTACTATATTGACAAGATACTGATTGGTTACATGAAGAAACATACAATACAAAATACAGAAGAAACCAGTTTTGCTTCCCTCTGCCCCACCCCAGAATACTCATAATTGATTTGGTCAATAAGTGGCTGAAAAGCCAGAGTTTGTCACTATAATGCTACAGTTTAGTGGTTGTTCTAGGCATATCATACTGGTATTAGCCTTAGCTTTTACATATGGGTAATTTTAAACAAGGTTGGCTAGTCTCAAGATCCCTTTGTTTCCAATAGTGAGCTACAGTACTGTGGGACCTGGGTGCTGCTGGCCCTCACCCGTGGGAAGGGATGAGCCGGCTGGGCAGACACCAGGTCATGCATCCACCACCACCAGAAGAGGGAAGAGCAGAAGTTCATATATTAAAAAAGTGACTTAAGACTTAGAATTGAATTAGTATTTGTACAGAAAGGTGCAGGTGGAAGAACTCCCTCCAGCCTATGATCAGAAAGGGATGGAGAAATCACAGCAGCCACCGGCAGCAGCCGCTCTACGGTAAGTGCGATTGTTAGCTTGGATTCCAGTCACGTCATTCGAGGGCTCTGTCAGGCGGGAACGGCTGCTCAATTGCTGCAGCACTGGCTCCTGCTAGGCTGACTGCTCTCCTGAAGGTCAACCACCCGATTCCTACCTGGGCCACCAGGAATGTTCTGGGGTTCATTTTTTGGCAGTTTCTTGGCTAGAAAGAAACAAGACATTAGTAGGCTCCTCCAGAGGCCAACCTCCTCCTCACTGCAGACCACAGGCTGGGCTCAGTCCTGCTTTGGCCCAAGCCCTCACCTCTTAAGGAGTTTGGGATTGGACATTGCTAGCAGCACAAGTACAGCAAATAAATTCACTCCTAGTTCTGGCTGTCAGTCCTGCTCCTTCCTGACTCACCAGCCCAGACAAAGGGAGAGAGGGAACAGGCTTTGCAAGGCAAAGGCTCCAAATACTCAGGGACTGACTGTTCCCAAAAGTATAGCAAACTGGTCCTCTACTCCAGTAAGAACCTCCAGACCCCGGCTGACACAGGAGCTCCCACAGTTTCCAGTAGGCTGCACTGCTGGTGCTCAGAGCTACTCCAGCCATCCTTCTGCACACAAGCTGTTACCTATTGCCATGAAGATTTCATTCACATTCATCGCTGTCTTTGCCGACGTCTCCATGAACAGCAAGCTGTTGTCATCTGCATATGTTTGTGCATCCTACAAACAATCACAGTAGAGTGGTAAAGGCATCCTGCCAAAGGGAGGAGCTAAGCAGGCTTCACATGCTTCGCTTGTTGGTGAACTGAACACTGAAGAAACTCTGTCCCACCCCAGGCCAGACATTCCCATCCCAGTCCCCTGACCCTGCCTGGCCAGGACAGCTGGGAGACATGCATGGCTGGTGTCCCAGCTGGGGTACAGCAGCACAGACTGTTTGAGAGCCATCTGTAGACACAGCATGTCACGAGCAGCACTACACCTTGTACTTTGGTTAGCTGAGTGAGCGATACACGCTGTAAATGCGCCACAAGCAATCCTGTGCAGAAGTCTGAGATAAGAGCTTCTCCTTGAAAGTCTACCTTAGACAAGGCAAGAGCTGTGAAGAATAGAGAAGCTGGGAATGATTCTTCATGTGTCTTGTATCTAAAAGATGCTGTTTCATACACTGCTGGAGACAGCCCTAGAGGAGTGAGGCACCAGAAAAGAATGAAGATGGAAGCTTGTGCTCTGTGGGCCTTATTGCCCACATTTGTCACAATTGTTACAGACAAGAGCTACAAGTGCTGTGAAAGAAGTACATGGTAAAGGCAGGCGATAGTTCCCTTTCAGTGGCATCCTGGGGTCCTCAGCAGCATAAATCTTGACTTCCACTCTCCCTCAAAGCATTTTGCACATAGCTGCCATTTCCCCCGACTTAAGCAAAAAAACTGCTTTCCTGACTTGCTCAGGTAACAACTGATCTGGATTCCCACTCACCTGGAAGTCCACAGCTCTCTTGGTAGCAAGGTCTGCCTTGTTTCCTGCTAGTGCAATTACAATATTGGGGCTAGCCTGCCTCTGCAACTCTTTCACCCAGTTCTTGGCTCGTACAAATGTGTCCTGGAAGCAAACAGGAGGCAGCAGTCAGGAAGAGCAGCCTCTTATTAATCCACAGTGAAGATATGATTAGAACAAGTCTTTCCTGTAAGAAGTGTTCTGCCTCTACAGCACTTTGTAGCAGGATCCTTTATCAGCTTAGACAGCCTTGGTCAGAACTGAGGAAGAGGCCATTAGCAGTTTTCAAGTAACTCAGTACCTGCAAGCAGGCATCTGCAGGGACTCTGAACCCAGAGACTCTCCCAGCAAACGGGGAAACGTTAGCTGCAAGCAGACACCCCCTCCCCAGTGAACACTCACAGCCCTACGCAGTACTCACTGTGTTAGTGATGTCGTAGACAACAATGGCTGCCTGGGCACCTCGGTAATACATTGGTGCCAGGCTGTGATATCGCTCTTGTCCTGCTGTGTCCCATATTTCAAACTTCACCGTTGTGTCATCCAGACAGACTGTCTGTGTTAGGAAGGCAGCTGAAAGACAAAAAACATGTTTGCCTTACCTCCAGCTGGAGAGCCCCTGCAGCAAGGGCCAGGAGCTTGAAGCAGTTCTGCTTTTGCATGGGAGTAGCAGAAGCCCCAGAGGCCACTGCGGGGCCACTTGCTGTGGAAGCTGCAGCTCTGCTGTATGACCAATCTCCTTGCACACAGGAACCCAAGAGCCACCAAGGAGCCAACAGGAAGGTGGCCCTGAGACCCTGGGCAGCAGCCAGCCACCAGAGCAGCAGCACTGCCAGTCCTCCCCAGCAGCCTCCCCTCACAGACCATACAGCTCAGCTGCAGCATCGCCGGGATTAGCTTTGCAGAGCGCCAGTGCCAAAGCACTGAAGTCAGCTCAAGTACACTGCACTCCGATTTAGGAGCCAGTTATTTTCTTGTTCCAGCAAGTATAATACCACACATTACAACTAGGATAAAGGCAACCAGCCTTGGGTACAGCAGAGTGCCCACCTCACCCTCTGCAGCAGAGCATTAAGCCCTGCTTGCCCATATGCTATACATACTCCCTGCATGGGTTACTATAGGGACAAATCAAGCCTCTTCTCAGTACACACCTCCTAATATTACTGCCCAGAGACCTGGGTGCTGACTGATTGGTTACATCAAGCTAATGATTTCAAGTTAAGGAACTACCAGGCCTGAAAGAGCTGTGGAAATAGTTAACAGTATCAGGCTACAAACAGCCCCAAAATCCCAGGTCATGGTTTGAAAAGATAATTAAGGGCTATAAACCAAGCTGAAGGCCTCGGTTCCAATTAGAAGTAGGAATTCAAGCACTGAAAGTGAAGACGCCTTAGAGGCAGTACGCACAGTTGCCATAGCATTATTCTCTGCTGCACTGATCTTCACACCAACGAAGAAGTTGTAAACCAAGAGTTAAAGCATTAGCTGTCTGACTATTTATAGCAAAAACCCCAGACCGGACTGAAATAGCCATTAATACTTCTGATACTGCTGGACCGCATTAGTGAGGGCAGCATCAAATGCCTATGGCTAGGAGTTGGCTCTCACCTCCAATCGTGCTCTCCTGGTACTCGTGGAACTGCCCCTTCACAAAGCGCAGAACGAGGCTGGACTTCCCCACTGCTGACTCTCCCAAGAGAACAAGTTTAAACTGGCAAATTTTGTTTCCAGCAGCTGGTCCATTCGGTCGAGCAGCTCCACCTCGACCTGCCATTGTGGCTTAAGTGCAGGAGTGCGAAGAGTTAAGGATGCTGCAGGTTGTTCACTGGGATCCACCTGGAGGCAGGTTGCAACTGGAAGAGGAGGTCAGAGTTAGTAACATGCTCATGGACCAGCCGTACCCGTTCCAGAGGGTGGGTTTGATCTGCAACCACCATCAGCACAGGCAGGTGGTGACTCCTTCCCATGGTGGAAAGTTATCAACTGCATGCACCACAGCACGATTGGTCAGTTTGTCAGTCAGCAGCTCCTTCAGCAGGATCTTAAGTTGTCTGAGACTCCCTGGAGAAGGGATATTGGTGACACAAGCATCCTCCCCACCAGCAGGCCCTCCAGCACTTCCACTATGTGTGGATGTTATACACATCTTGCTAGGGTGAGGCAAGTGTAGAACAGCCAGCACACTAATTGGTGTTATTAGGGCTTTGTTTATTAAAACAACAATTACTCAGTTCATGGAGGTAACTGAGGTTGACCTTTAGCTCCTTCCTCCTCTCCCAAGTTCACAAGGTAGCAACTTTAGACTCTCAATACAATATAGAGATGGTAGAGTGCCCCGCATAAGCCATAATGGGAAACAGTTCTATATGTCAGTCCTTCACATCACAAGGCAGACAGAGTTTCTATCTTACTTGTTACCAAGCCATTAATACTGCATCTCAGAGCAGTTCTGAAAAAAACCTTTGAATTGCTAGGCAAGCAGCCTGCCACAGGGCAGTTATTTGGTAGCAGCCACTCTCTGGGCACAGGCTGCCTCTTCAGAGGCTCAAAGCAACTCCCTGTCACTGCTGCAAACAGGTACTTACCACCAGAGTCTCGACAGTTTGATCCAAACACAGAGGCAACACCTAATGTTTGCCACTTCCCACACCCCATCCCAGCTGCCTTACTGCCCTCGTCCCACATCATTCCAGGTCATCAGGCTACAGGCCACATTCTTCATGAGAAGACTGTTCGAATCCAGCTATGCCGAACAGTGCAAACAGGTAGCATCACCCACGATCAGAAGTACCATCCCATTTCCCCAGCACCAAATCTCTGGAGTTGTGCAGAAGCACAGAACCACTGCGAGAGCACCAAGACAAGCTGTTTTACATCCACAGTTAACCACATGTGAAGTCTCAGTGCCTTCCTAACCGTTTAGCTCAACTGCATGCAGAGAACAGGAGTGCTTTCAAAGTGCATAGTTATACAGATTTCGGCATATTTCCTGTTCTCATCACAACTCCCACTTTCTGCCAGTGATAAATATTACAACTGATTGCATCTGCTCTGTATCACCACCTTCCCTTCAGCTCTCATAACCCAAGCTTCTTGTCGACAGACAACTGCAAAGAAAAAAAGAATCCCCCAAAAGGTTCCAAGTGTACCCACAAGGAAACTGTGCATGCTCTGAGTACACCCAGTATTTACCCAGCAAATACCAGATTCCTATGAATAAGCAGCTGAAAGCAAGTTGAAATGGGTCTGACCTGGAGCAGTGTGTCCCATGAACAAAGCCTTGGCCTGCCTCAATACAGAGGCTTACCAAAGAAGAGTTTCAAATACCTACTTTCCAGAGCAAAGCCTGTCCAGTTGTGACTGTTGTGAGGCTACTTTAACTATGTCTCAAGTTTCAACTCAGTTCCATAGTTTGACAGGAAACCTACAGCCATTTCAGCCCAAGAGCTCCTCCAGAGGGACAGCCTGTTAGCACCATCAGCTGGAGAACCTCTGCAGCTTTCAAAACACAAAAGCACTTGAGCATACTCTGACCTAGAGACATTCAACCCCAAACTGTTTTGACCCAGAGGCAAGTCAGAAACCTACTGTTACGCCAGTACCATTCACTGAAACTAGCAGGTAGGAAAGAAACCATGAAGAGTAACTTCTCAGTGCAGGGGGAAGTTTCAGTAGCCTGAGCTGCGAAGAAGCTGTTGCTTTGAGTGGCCTGTCCAGTCTTAGATTAAGCCAGTGAAGAAATTGCAGTTCAGAGCAGGCCCTTTTAAAGGCTAGTAACACCATCACAACCCCCACCTCCTCTTCTGAGGAAAGACAAACACTGTTTTGACAGGATGAGAAAGCTTGATAGGAAGCTAATTAGCAACTTGTTTTGCTGGACAGCAAGGAATTAGTGTTTGCAGCTCTGGCCAGGAACAGCTTGGTTGTCACCAGGTTCAAGAGGCACATCAGCAGCTCTACATCTCCATCAGCCTGAAAGAGTTCCCACCTTTTAGACTTTCTCCTCTAACCAGAGTTTGCAAGGGAACAGCTTTTGCCTGTTTAACCTTGTATTAACTTACCAGAGCAGTCTATCTGCAACATGTAAGCTCTGTTGCTGTTTCAGACTAACGTTATGCACATTAAATGCCACATGAATCATGCCTTCACTGAGTTATGACCTCTTGAAATATGATAGAGGTGATTCCCAGAGCAAGACAAGGAAATGAGCCTGTTGACATCCTCAAGTCTTAGTGTGACCTATATTTCACAGATCTCGATTCATTTTGCAATCTGGTTGTGCTACATGAACTCCAACAGAATTAAGCAAGCATGTCTGTAGGTCCAACTCATCATGGAGAGCTACTGATCACAGCAAGTAGTCAAGCAGCTAGAGTCTTTGACCACTCAATTACAGAGAACCTTATCAACATCTAAAGATGGTTTGAAGTTTGGCTGCAGGATTACATGACTTCACATCCACCTGAGAAGCTGCCAGATCTTTAGAACGTTTGGGTAAAATTTATGCAGTTCAGATGACCCTATTTGCAGCAGTCTCACTAAGGGTCTCAAGCTAAGAACATACATGAGATCAGGATAACCAGCTTAGCATTTCTGCTGATGTTCACAAGACCACCAAATAACCGAAGTCAGCGACTACCAAAGCTGTAGACACTGAGGACTCCCCATTGCAGAGGGATCAGTTTGGCACTTTTTCCTAATGCCAACATCCTTGAGGATTTCTACACTCCTGTCAAACAGAACTCCACTCTACTGAATGCAGAAGTAACACGCAGATAAACTACACAGTCTGGATCTGCACTAGATCAGCCCACACTGATCAGTGAATACTGGTTTGAGAAACAGGGAGTGCTTGATGCTGTATGCAGCTGTTTGTGATGCTCAGGGAGGCTGATCATCCCCTCTTCCAGCAGAGTGGATTGGGCATGCACCCCCCCCGCTCCCCATGAGAACACTGACACTCAAGCCATGGGTCAGTCTGACCAAAAGAACAACAGCAGTACTGTCCAGACAAGTGAAAGCAACTGAGTTGCAGCTTCCCATACTAATTCCATAAGTCAAGACCTTGAGAAGGAAGGGTATGATAGGGTACTCATCTAATGAAGACTAATAAGTATTAATTTTCCTACTAGCTTCTTGTAACTAGCTCAACTGCGCAGCTTATGATGTCACAAGATCCAGAAAGAGGTACGTGCTGGCTTGTTTGCTTGCCCTACCCACCTCCTGCTTACTGAAGCACATGCAGAAGCACTGCATCACACAGACAAAAGTACCAATTTTTTTTACTGTAAACTCTTGGAACAGTCTCTTGTTTGCTTTGACATCAAAGACAAGTTTCAATGTGTGATGCTGTCCAACAACCGAGAACTCTAGATCCATCACTTCTGCAGTTCATGCTCCTCTCAGCACCTCCCCTGTTTCCCAAGATTTGTTGTAGGGGCTCGTGCACTTCCATGAATACTGAATTCAAGAATTTGAGTGCCCTAAATAAGAAAGTGCATGCCAGCACTGCTGCATTCCCAGCCTACCCAAGAGCAAAGCAGTCCTCCAGAGCTGTCAGGGCGCTCAGGAATAGCACAAGAGCTTGTTTCAAACAAACCAGCCCAATACAAGAACCCCAGTCTCCATAGGGCAGTTACCATCAGATTCCCATGTAAACCCTTGCATGAGAATTGCTTTACAAGCCTCCCTACCACAGGGAAGCTGCTAATTTAAAGTGTCAGAACTTACAGAATGTGATATTTTTGCCCTGTTCATGCAGGAGCAAGCACTACTCTGAAAGCTGGTGATATTTAGAAACCCAATCCTGAAGAATCTAGTTACCCAAGAGGACTGTTTCTGCTCTCAGCTATGCATGAAACCATTTCACTAGGGATTTGTTGGCTTAGAATCAAAATACTCAAGACAAAAGCCCCAATGAAGTATTTATCTTGTTAAATAGCTGACAGCATTACATGAATTTCTTGGCAAAGGAGTCCCTGAAGTTACTGAGTGGTTTTGCTTCACCTAACACTGAATGGGCAGCTAGCCACCACTAGCAGGAAGCTTGTGCTGCCTTGCTCCCACCCAGAACAGGCAAGTCAGCTTTAGGACCCAGATACACAAGCAATTTCCACGAGCAGGACCAGCAGCAAGTGTGGGACCCACCAGAACAACACAGACTCCACTAGCCTGGATTAGCATAGCGTGGAGTGTCAGCCTGATTTTTCCCACACATCACTATGATTAATAAGAGCAAAATTCAGAAGCCTTACTGCGGTAGGGTCCACACTGCAGAGGAAGGAGTAACAGACCCAGCTCTTACCGATGAGATGAACCAGTAAACAGACTTGAAGTACAGACCTCAGACCCTCAGCCCCATGAAGCCTGATCAGTTTTAATACTTCAGCTTTCTACAGACAACATGCACTCCCCTGCACAAAGAACACTGAGTGTCTTGATCAGTAAGGCTATAATCTGGAGCTTCAGTAACAGCTCTAAATTGGGGAACTTGTCATGGCATTTGTCAGGAGCTGTGCTACAGCCTTAAAACATAGATTCACAGACCTGAACCAGCTCAGACAGCAGTTTCAGAAGTACTCCCATGGTTGTTACACTAAGTTAGTCACAACTTCTCTGTAGAGTCTCATGCCCAAGCGTCCCAAAGACTTGAGCACACCCAATTTAGAGGTAAATGGGATTTACATCAGCAAAAAGTTCAATTACTTTTTGTTGGTAGCTACAGTCCTGAAAAAGTATAGTAGAATCTGTAATACCAGCTCCTTTTCACGCTTTTAATACATGCATCTGTTCCCTGACATCTGCAGAGCCACGGCCTCCAAAGCAGCCCCAGCAGCCATATGTTTGTCAAAGCAGCTTTTCAAAAACAATTCTATCGGAGATTTCAAGGCCACTACCCTGCAGTTACCACTCAATCCCGCACAGATGCTACGTGCGGCTGAGCTAGCAGGACAGTACAACATGCAGTTACCCCAGCAGGGCAGTCCAGGGCCAAGCCAGCAGAAGAGGCCTTTCCGTCACTTCGATGCAAGCTGAAGCCTGGTCTTACAAAGGACAGCCACCAAGCACGGTGAAATGAAGCCATCTTCCTTCAGTCACCTCTAAAGCTAGATTAACAAAGCCTTTAAGGCAAGGCAAACCCAGAAGTAATTGCGACGAAGGCCAAGCTCCTGATAACTTCTCAAGGCCTCATGCATGAGGCCCAACTGACAGGCTGCTGCTCAGTGCCAAGCACAAGCAGCCAAACTGAAGATGTGATCTGAACAGGCAGCACTGTACTTGGACAAGATCATCTGAAGCTCAGATCATCTCAGAACACATTGGTATATACAGAAAGCTACTGCTCAGTTTTGGGACCAAATCCCACTTGCTAGTGTCACCTGCTTGAACTAGGCAAGTCAGCTCTAAGTCTGTTAGGAAACTATAAAGCCAGGAACACTCGTGCATCCTACAAAGCTGATCTGACTCTTTGGAAGATGAGGTGAAGATCACAGTCTGCATGACTGAGTCAAGAAGTGTGGTACTTCAGTCAAATGGAGTTACCAAGCTCCCTCAAGCCTTCTTCTAGCCAGTTTAACCCCACACACATCCCCTCAGAAGGGTTTCCTAGGTTTAAGTGGTTATCCTTTACCAGGAATTCTTGAAAATGCCTCATTAGGTAGAAAGATGTTACACTTACTGATGCTACAGTTGGAGCTACAGTTTTTTAGTACTCAGAGACAGTTAACTAGGTATCAGCAACGAGTTATTACCATGTTGGTCACACTGGCAGTACAAGAAAGTTCCATGGCTAATGCAGCAGGGTTTTAATTCTGCAGAATAGCATGACTAATTGCTTTTAAAACTGCTGTTAGTGTCCTATTAGATCACCATAGCTGAACAGAGAAACAGACAGTGAGACCAGGCTGAGGTGTAATGCTTCTGCCTTGTCCTCGTGTATCAGGAAAGCAGCAGGGATAACACTAGAACTCACGTTCTAACCAGGGCCACTGACCCCCCAGTTGTGTTGGCACAACAAGAAGTGAACTCACAGCAGATCCGAGTGCTTTCAGCACTGCTTTGGCCAAGCTCTACTTAGCTAAGCTATGGAGACAGTGCACTTGCAAAGATTGCTTTAAAAAGAGCATGAGAAGAGAATGCTTTAAAAAGAATGAGAAGTGACAGCTTTCTACCAAGTGTTATCAAGGTATGAACTGCAGCAAAAGACTTCAGTGGAAGAGTTATGTATGACCTTCATTTCACATAAGCTTCTCACCAGCTGTAGGCAGCAAAGCCTCCATATTCCCTGTCCCCACATTAATTCCCTCTTGGAGGTCTCACCTACTTTTAGTTATCCTTGATCCTGCAGGAACTTAGTCCTATTTCACAGAAGGTGAGGCACAGCTAGGGTGAAGGAGTAACTCATGAGTGCAGCCTGGACCAACTACAAATTGAACAAAATCATCAAGTTTTTAATTCTGCAGGCAAGGTTCTTTTAACTCCTATTCTTGATATTGTCTGCTGCTCAGCATGCCCTCAAAAGACACAGCTTAATTTTGACCGGAAGTCCAGCAACATGTGCCTTGAGATAGCACCTACTACTATGTGAACAAGAAGGCAAGGTCATTAACAATGCAAAGCAGAAAATGGCCATCTTCACTGCAGAAGAATCAGTGACCTTCATAATATCTTTTCCAGACTGCACAAATATCTCTTGCTTCTAGCAGCTCCTTATTTGGAGCTCTACCAAATAAAAGCAAACATGAAAACCAGCATTTTCTTATCTGTTTATGTAGAATTGCTCCAGCAGTTCATTCCTGTGCTCCAGGGGAGGAAAGTGTTCCTTTTAGGATATAGATGAAGCTTTATTCTTCCCTGATACTGTCATTTCCAGGAAGGTTCATTGTTTCTGGCTAGCATTTGGAGTGTTTTCATATTGTTACTCTGATGACTTAACAGAACTTGCATAAGAGGACTTCAAACTTCATACCCCAAGGGAAGAAAACAGCTGACACTGCCATTTCCACATTCTACCCTCTTTTAAGTATGCTGACTGAAATATTTTGGGCTACACCCACTTCATCAGCAGCGTTCCCATTTCATTTCCTGTGTCTGAAAGTACTTGGCATTCTCCCCCCTGCCCCGCTTTCAGGGAGATGCCATGACCACCTATCCGCTAAACATACAGTGGCTTAAGAACTCAGGATCAAGAGCTGATGACTAGCAGGGCCTAGAGCAATTCTAGAACCAATCCCTCTTTAGATGCAGAAGAGCTTTGCTGTGATGGATATAATTCCACTTCTCATCACAACAAATTAAGTTTGGACAAGCACACAAAGTATGGATACATTACTAGACAGTTTTGTTTCAGATACTGCCCAATCCATTATTGGTTTCACTAGTAAAGCAAAAGGACCTAAACCCAACTCTGTTCATAGTAAAACTAGACAAATGTTTTATTTTACTATATTCACATCCACATATCAAGCTAGCCCTCCCCTTACTGCTCTCTAGCAACTTAAATCCTTCTTCAGGAGCACCACTTCATCTTGCCTGTGTTGCTCCCTCACCTGAAAGGTATCAGCACCTACTTAAACAGCCTCAAGGGACCTACACTGCCTGGCACTATCTTAAAACAAGTGTCATCTAAATTAGCCTATAGTATCTTAGAGGAAAAGATCGCCTCTAGAGGTGGATTTCTGCTATGAAAGTAGTTGACTGGACATACTGTTGAGACTCAAGAGAAGTCTGAGATTATTTCAGCACTGAGACCCCGTTACTGAAGCTAAGCATTACTATTCTTAACCTTACAGGTCTATATAGACTTGTGATTTACCTGCTCTCCTCAGTCCAAGAAAATATTACGACCAACATTGCCTTGTAGCTGCCTACACGCACTATTCTGAATTCTTCACCCTTTTCAGTCACAGTTCTTTCACCTTATTATCCAGTTAAGCTGAAAAAAGGTAAGACTTTTAGAATCAAGGCAGTAGTGAATACTAATGGGATATTCCAAGAAAGTTCACTCAGACAGCATGACATGTCAAGCCAATATGAATCAGAAGTACCTTTCTTTGTTTGGTCTCAAGTGAGCTTCAGAGTAGGCTCAGGAGTCCCAACTTAGTGCAAAGGGGAACTGATGTCATGCTGTAAGCAGGGCAGCTCAAATATGTGTTGACCCACCATACAACAAGCTAAGAATAGTAGATGCAAGTTGTTCCACATAAGATTTAAAATAGTACCTTGGCGTACTCTCTTCCCTCTGATTTCCTTATGCACTTGGAAACAGTCAAGGTCAGAACTCCAGCAGCCACGTACAAAAGCAACAAGCTAAAGGTCAGCTGAGATCAGGTCAACACTGTATTTGGTCTCACTGGCAGACCAGTTTACAGTGACAGACACAGTTAGTTATCAGAGAGCAGCTATGACGGACACAGCTCCTCACAGCCCCCACCCCGGGAGTTTTAGCAGCACCTGGAACATTACCAGGGATAAGGTTCGAGCAGCTTCCACAGGATTTAGTGCTACACACCTGTTGTTCACACTTCCATCTGTACCATTAGCCTTGGCAGGATCACACACCAACCACGCTCTCAGCTTACACACAGCAGTCTCCCCCACTGGGCTGAAGACCCGGGGATGGCTTTGCATCTGAGCATGCCTGGATTTACTTCCAGGCAACCTACAAAACTTTCTTGCAGACTTTGTGCCTCATTCAAGAGCCTGCAGCACCACATATTTCACTTCACAGATACCCCTTGAGGGGCACAGGGGCTGTGTTAGTCCAGAATAGTCCTCATTCCACTAGCACCTATTTTCAGCAGATAAAGTCACATCCTTCATTTAGGCAGTTCTCTACTCAGGAACCTGGCTGGGCTTTCAGACTTCTAGAGTTTCTATTACCAGCTCAGCAGCTGACTAGCTATAACAAAATATTATACCACTTCTACCCTTATGGGTGCCACACCTTCCCCAAATTCCATTTAACTTCCAAAGTCATCACTAAAACAGAGACAAAAGAGTTGGGAAACAGCAGTCGGGCAGACCCAGCACACCAACAGCAGGCACTCGCACTTGCTGCCAAGCAAGCCTTTCCTACTTAGGAAGGGGAACAGCCCAAAGGACTGTCAAACTTGAGACTGCACAACACAGACATGACATTCTCCTTGAATTTGAGATCGTCACCTTTGACGTGTTGATCTTGCTGATTAGCACAGCTCCCTTCCCTGGTTACAGCTCACTACGATGCCGGTGCCATGCTCCGCAAGGCCAGAGCCACTGGCGCACCACGGCAGCGCCGCTCTGCCGCCTCACCGAGATACCCGGCGGGACCGGCTCGCCCAGGACCCGGCGAAGGGAGGCCTCCTCCGGCCAGCACGAAGGCTGGAGCCCCCTGCCCCGCTGGCGGCGGCGCCGGCTCCCTCCAGACCCCGGGACGCGGCGGCCTCACCCTGCCCGGCAGCGCGGCGCCCCCCGATCCCCCCCTCCCACCGCGGGGCCCCCGGAGAGGGGCCGCCCGGCTGCGTCCCCCGGCCGGGCTCCCGGGTCTGCGGCGCAATGGCCCGGTAGAACTGGGCCCCGGACCAGGCACCGCCCGGGACAGGGCTCGGCACCGAGCCTCGCCCGGCACCACCTGCCCGAAGCCCCCACCACCGGCCCCACTCACCGCCCGGAGCGCCGCTCCACCCGCCGCAGGTGAGTCTCGCAGGCTCCGGCCTTCACTTCCGCCTTTACCCGTTCCGCTTCCGGATCCGCCCACCCCTTCCGCTCCCAGCCCGCCGGCCACAGGCAGTGGCACCTGCCAATCAGCGGCTCCCCGCCCCGCAGGCGCTCCGCCCCCTCCTGGACGCACCGCCTCACGTGAGCCGGGCGCGTGACGTTCCGGCGCGCCCGTCGCGGGGGTCGATGGGAGGTGTAGTCCGAGGGAGCCGGGAGTCCCCGCCGGGGATCCGGGAAAGGGGGTCCCGGAGTGGGGCGGGGCGAGCGGCGACCTTGGGCAGGCCGCGGGCAGAGACTCACCCGGAGTCGGGGCTGGAAAAATAGAGCTTTTATTTCCCATTGGGGCGGGGGGAGCGGGGCGGGGGGTAACAGCATAACCTACAGCCGCCGGAGAGCCGACAGCCACAGAGCCGGGCAGGAGCAGCCGTGACCCCCCTCGGGCTAGCCCCCGGAGACCTCCTCCCCCGGAGACCCCCGCCAAGCCTCCGAACCGGCCCCACGCACAAAATCCGCCGGTAGCCCGGCCCGGCCCCGCGGGCACCCGGGGGGCAGCGCTGCCCAGCCCCGTCCCACGGCCCCTGGTACAGAGGGGGCGGTCGGGGCGGTCGGGCCTGGCCCGCTTGTAAAAAAGACCCCGTGGGCAAAGAGTATAAAATCGTATGAAAATCCCTGCTGGTGTCGGCCTGGGGCGAGCGCTGCGCCCCCGGGTGCCCCTGCGGGAGCGGGGCGGTGGGTGTGGGTCCCCTGGGGCGAGAACCCCCCGCTGCCACCCACCCCGCACCCGCGGGGTCAGTGGGAGCTGGTGGAACTGGAGCGGGGCTGCGGGTGGGCGCGGGGTCGACCGCCGGCCAAGCAGCCGGGGAAGGAGTGGGCAGAGCGGGGCGGCAGCGAGAGGGGCTGTAAATCCAAGGCCTGGCAGGGCTCAGGGCTAGGGGTGTCCCCCCGTGGCGGGCACGGCCCCTCGGCGCCCACCCAGGGGTGCATGGTGGGGTTGGCAGCAGCGTGGGCCGAGCGGCTGCGGACGGGGCAGCGTTTGGCCCCGGGGCTGGCACAGGGTGAGCTGTGGGACCTGGGGGGCATGGGCAGGGGCGAGGGGGGCAGCGGGGCGGAGGGCGGTGAGGGCCGGGGGGGCGTCGAGGTGGCCGCGGGCTGGTGGTGGGGGTGGGCAGGGGGCTGCGAGGTGCCCAGGCGGCCCTGGAGCAGCTCCATCATGCGCTGCAGCTCCCGGCTGAGGTGGGAAACCTCCTGGTTGAGGTGGGTGATCTGGAAGGGGAGGGAGAGTGGTGAGCCCCAGCGGACACCCCCGGCTGAGCGTCCCCGGTGCTTTCGGGGATGCAGCCCCGGCCCCCACTGCACCTCCTGGTTGAGCCTCCTGATATTCTGCTTTATCTCCTCTGCTTCCATCGCCAGGGCTGGGCCACCCGTGTTGGTCCCTGCTGGGAAAGACACGGCCAGTGGCGGAGGGCTCCCCGAGCCCCCCAGCCCCACGGCCAGCGCCTCCGGTCGTGCCCAGTGGGCTGCTGGAGGTACCTGACAGGGAGGAGTCCCTCGCCGTGCTCTGCAGTGGGGTGTCCACGTTGAAGCAGAAGGTTTGTGGCTCTGATGTCCTCCCATTGTCTTCAATCCCATCCACAACTCTAGGGCAGGGAGGGGGTGAGGGCTGACCATCATCACTCCCTCGCTCCTCTGCCACCATTCCCAGTGGCCTCCCAATGGCCTCCCCACACAATCTGGCCAGCCCAAACATGTGGCAGTGGAATGAGCCACCAGCATGTCCCAGTCTTACCTGGGGCTGAGGTCCGGGGGGCCATAGGCATGCAGGGAGGGGATGAGGAGCTTGGCTGGCCTCTTGCCTGTGCTGCCCTCCCACTTTGGGAGCCCAGCGTCACTCCGGCACTGTGGAGGGGGGCTGCGGCCCCGGCTGCAGTGGGCTGGGGAGTGGCAGTTGCGCCGCAGGGCTGAGATCTGGCACAGCTCATCACCCAGGAGGCTGCTCAGGGAGCCACGGCGTGCTGGGCTGCTCAGCTGGGGCAGCAGCCGCTTGCGGCGGGTGGTGGTGGCGGGTGAGTGCTGGAAGGCCTCGTCAGGCTCCTCCTCATCCTCCAGGATGGAGGAAAGGAGCTTCTCTGGGGTAGCACCGCTCTCCGGACGAGGCTGCGGGTGGGCAGCAGGAGGAGGTCAGGGCTGGTCCCTGCGCAGGTGACAAGGCCGCGCATGGCCACCCCTGCCCCATCCTCCCCCCTGCTCACCCCTGGCATGGCACAAACCTGTGGTGCCTGGAGCAGCCGCGGGGACCGGGAGTAGCGACAGAGCCCCTGCGGGGAGAGCAGACGGCACCGGTTTAGCAACATGTGGGACCCCCACACAGCTCCGTGGGGACCGGCCACAGGCAGACACAGTGCTGGGCATGCACCCACCCGCTCCCCGCCTCGGCACACAGCCCTCCCGGCCTCTTGGTGACCCCTGGACGACCAAACCTCCCCCAGCCCCACGCATCAGCCCCGTCCGACCCAGCACCAGCCTCCACAGCCCCTCGCCTGCTCTCCTTCCTCTGCTGCTGTCACGACACTGATGAGCTGCCCAACCTCAGCCTGCATGTCCCAAGCCAGAGCCAAGGCTGCACCCCAAATCCCAGCCCCAGCTCAGCCATCAGAGCATCAGCTCCCTCGGGAGCGTGCTGCCGGCCAGGGGAGGGTGCATGTGGCTTCTGCGGGTCCTGGCAAACTCTGCATCCTCCCCTCTTGGTTTGTTTATACCTCTCCTGGGCGATGGACACGTCGTGTTTTGGTAGGGCTACCTGGGATCTAGAGAGCGACCTCCTGCCACCTCTACAGGGCCTGGGGGCGGGGGGTGCCTGGGGGAGATGCTCTGGAGGAGCCCCTGGCTGCGCGGTGCCAGTGCAGAGCCAGCAGCAGAGACGGGGGAGGAAAAGCTCTGCAGAGCTGTTTCTGCAGCAGAACATCCCCCCGACTGCCGGAGTCGGCAGCCTGACTAAACCCGGCAGCCCCCGGCGCTGCCTCCTGCGCACTGGGGGGCCGTGCCCCGGCTGCCTGTCCTGCAGGCAAGGCCCCTACTTGGCCTCCCCCCTCCATGTGTCGTGCCACCCGTATTTGGGCTTCCACCCCTTTGCGGCCTCCACTTTTTTCTGGCCTCTACCTCTTCCCTGGCTTCCCACACCTTTGTGGCCCCCCCAGTCCCTCCCACCATCGTTTCCAAGCCCTCCATCCCCCTCAGCCTCCTGCATTGCAAATGCTTTTGCTTCCAGTTCTCCGGGTTGCACAGAACCAAGAGGAGCCAGGACGGGACGTACCTGCGTGGCGGGGGTGGCACAGCCGCAGCCCCTGCCCCGGTCTCGGAGCCCGGGGACCAGGAGCAGGGAGCAGACAAACTGCCCTTCTGTGGCCGTGCGGAGCCCCAGCCCTGCTCTGGTCTGCAGGGCCGCGAGGACGGGAAGGGGCCTGCGAGGGAGGACACGCACTCACCTCCATCTCGCTGCCCTCCCGCAGGTTGAAGGTCAGGTCCTGGTGGACGTCCGCCGTGAACTTGCTGGCGTACTCGGGGTAGAGCTGCAGCACCTCGCAGAGCCCCCGCAGCCCAATGTACTGCAGGTCGCAGTAGGTCAACGCCTTCACGTCCGCGTTGGTCTTGATCACCTGGTCCGTGCTGCACAGGTCGGCTCCAATCAAATCCCCTTTGCCTGCAGGAGGGGACCAGGGTGGGCTAGCGGTGTGAGCCCCCAGCCCCTCGCCCGGCCGGGCAGCAGAAGGGGGTGGGGGAGAGCCCACACCGCCTGCCCTCACCCAGGATGGCCAGGACCACGTTGTCCTTCAGCACCTCGAGGGAGCCGGAGCAGACGAAGTAGTTGGCCTGCAGCGCGTCGCCCTGGCGCAGCAGGTACTCCCCCGGGGCGCAGAACGAGGTCTTGATGTGGAGCGAGAGGGAGCGCAGGCAGCCCCGGCTGGCTGTCTCGAAGACGGGCAGCTGCAGGATGTCCTTGTTGAGGTGCATGGCCACGTCCGCGCGCAGCTCATCGGGGAAGTCGTGCAGCAGCTGGGGAGAGCGGGGCTGGAGTGCTGGGATGCAGGTGGCGGGGAGCAGCCTTGCCCGCAGCCTGCCAGCCCCCGGGGACAGATCCCTGGCTGGAGCAGAGCATCTCGCCGCTCAGCTGCCCCGGCTGCCTCAGCAGAGCCCAGCAGTCCCGGCTGGCAGTCGTGGGACAGCTCTGGCTGTGGTGATGGGCTGCCTCTGCTCCACATGCCCATCCCCATGCTGGCAGGAACCTGCCCCAGACCTGGCACCTGGCTCTGGACCCTCCAGCAACAGAGCACAGACATGTGCACATATGCGCGCGTGCACGCTTGCACACTCATACGTACACACACACTTGCACTCTCAGAGCTGGCCTTGCCAGCTCCATCACCCCCACACTGGGTGCAGGACGGGGGCTGGGGGGGTCTGGCCCAGCCTGGCCAACACTTCCTACCTCGTTAGCATCGATGCCGTTGTTCACCGACCAGGTGGTCTGGAAATACTCCAGCATCCTCTGCTTGAGCTGCTGCGGCAAGCGGTGGACACGGATGAAGTCCTTGAGGTCCTTCATGCGAGTGTGGTAGAGTGAGCGGCGGGAGTACATGCGCTGGATGATGGCCGTGACATTGCCGAAGACGACAGCATGCATCAGTGCTGGGGGCCAGGAGGGCAGTGTTAGACCCTGCAAGGGGCCAGCTGGGTGGGGGGCTGCAGCATTCGGGTGCCTGGGCAGGGTCTGGGCTCTGCTCCCAGCAGCAACACAGGGCTGAGGGGTGCAGCACAGGGGCCTTCTCCCCTAACCCCAGCCCCAGGGCTGTCCCACAGGGCACGTACCCATCGCCTCGCCCCAGTGCCCTGCCCTGCCTGGGTACTTGCCGCACCCACCGCTCTTGCAGCCAGAGATGAAGCCCCCCAAGCCCTGCCCCGCTCCCCGCCTCACCCCCGATGAGCATGGTGCAGATGGAGAAGATCTTCTCGGCGTCGGTGTTGGCGCAAACGTTGCCAAAGCCCACGCTGGTCAGGCTGCTGAGGGTGAAGTAGAGGGAGGCGATGTAGGCGCTGCGGATGGAGGGGCCCCCCACTGAGCTGTTGATGTAGGGAGCCTCCAGCCTCTTGCCCAGCTCATGCAGCCAGCCTGCCAAGCACAGCCAGGGGTTAGCGCTCGCCCAGGGGCCTGGCGCTCAGCACAGGTCCCGGCCCGGCCCCAGCCTCGCTCTGTCCTTCCCACGGGATTTGCCCTCTGCCCGCTCCCTTCTGCCAGCGGCGTGCAGCGGCATGGGGGGAGCCAGGTGTCCGGAGCATGCCCCTGCCCCGCGCAGACCCTGCAGGCCGGCAGCCCCGCTCACCGATGTCCCAGGTCTGGGGGTCGTTGCTCTCCATCTCCTTGCGGCCGATGACGTACCAGATGCATGCCATCCAGTGGGCCAGCAGCGCGAACATGGACATGAGCAGGGTGAGCACCATGGCGCTGTACTGCGAGTAGCGGTCCAGCTTCTGCAGCAGCCGCAGCAGCCGCAGCAGCCGCACCGTCTTCAGCAGGTGAACCAGCGAGGTCTGGGGAGCGGGGCAGGGGGTGAACCCGGCGGAGCTGCAGGCAGGGGCAGAAAGGGACCCCCCTGCCTCCCCCGGGGCAGGGACCCCTCACCGCAGCTGCCAGGAGGGTCATGGGCTACGGGGCCGGCTGGGAAGAGCTGGTCCCCAAGCAGCCTTCTGCCAGTGCCCAGCGCCCAGCAGGCAGCCGGGGTCACAGCTCGCCAGGGCACCAAATCGCCCCGGGAGATTTGGGGTGCTGGAGAGGTGCAGGGAGGTGACCAGCAGGACAGGGAGCAGGCAGCAGTGGCTTTGCTATTGCAGGCTGCGTTCGGTGGAGCTGTGCTGGCAGAAAGCTGATCTAGTCTATTTGCAAGGGGAAGTCTCAGCAAGATGCTGTGCCTTGCCTGCAGAGATGCTGGGCAGAGAGAGCCAGAGATGTCCTGGCTTTGGCAGGTGGGTTTGGACAGCAATGCCGAGCACCCCAGGGCCTCCCGCCTCGCACAAAGCTCCTGTCTCGTCCTTCTGCCTCCTGCCACCGACGCACCAGGCACCTCGCGGGAGCCCAGGGCCGTGGGCTGGGCAGGGGCACGGGGCAGGGGCTGTGCCAGAGCAGATGCTGGGGTCAGACCCGACTGAGGTGGGTCGGGATGAAGCCGCTCCCTGGGTGGCTCAACTCCACTCAGCTCCCCGCTGCCCAGAGGGTCCCTGGCAGGGCTGCCCATCCTGCCAGACACAGCTGTGTGCCCCTGGCTTGCCCAGCCCTGGCAGTGGCAGCGACAGCCCCTGCGGCCACAGCCCCTGCCTTGGCCGTGGTGGCTTTCTTGCCAGCAGCACCACCGGGGCGTGAGCGGAGCTGGGCTTCGCTCAGGGGGGCAGTTCCAGCCCCAAGTGCCCTGGTCCTCCCTGCATGCTGCCCTGCCTCCAATAAGTGTAATTACAGCCCCTGCAGTCGCCTCCCTCCTCCCCTCCCTGCCCCAATTAGCAGGGGACGGGACGGCGCTGGTGCCAGCAGCACACTTGCGCAGCCCATCGCACCCGCCGCGCCACGGGGCCCCTCGAGAGCCCGGGAAGGCTCAGGCCGGGACCCGCCTCCGTCACCGGCCTGTGCCCTGTGTGCCTGCACGCGTGGCCACCCCCCTGCCGGAGCCGGCAACGTGCAGGTGCCCCTCGCTGCGATGGTGTGTGTGTGCGCAAGGTATTTGCACGTGGATGTGGAGCTGCTCTGTACCCCGGGGAGAGCACAGGCGTGCTGGATGCTGGGTGCTGGGTGCAGGGCGGGCACCTGCCTGCAGCTCCTGGAGCGGTGCCTTGGCAGCTACTGTCGTTTGTGGCAGCGTCTGGTTAAATTCAGATGCGTGGGAGGCTTCCCGCTACCGCTGCCATCGCTGCTTCCCCTCGCTGCCCGCGCCGCTCCCAGGCAGGCGCCTGAGGAGCCCATACCTGCGAAAGGGGCCACCGCGCGAGCCGCGCTCACCACGGTCACATTGAAGACGTAGAGCAGGTCGAAGGGCAGAGCGGCGATCAGATCCACAAAGAACCAGGTGGCCACGTAGTGGATGCAGATGGAGCGGGGGTCGTACACCACCTGGCCCGACTGGCTCACGTACGTCGTCCGGAAATTCAGGATGATGTCTGCCCCAGGGAGAGCAGGAGCAGCCCTCACCGCCCCCGCCGCAGCCGGGGGACCTGGGCCGGGGTCTGTGGCCAAGCCAGGTCCCACTCCTGGCGTGCTCAGCACCAGCAGCAGCATCAAAGCCATGCCAGCTCCCCTCTCCATCACCCCTCCGGTCCCCTCCTCTGCCCTGCCCAGCGAGGTCGCCCACCCCACGTGGGTGCTGGGCCCCAGGCACGGACCTACCCAGAATGAAGAGCATCTCCACAGCGATGTCACTGACAATGGTGCTGCGGGCGGCTGAGAGGCTGTCCTCCGTGCCCGTGAAGCAGACGTTGTAGGGGACGGTGACAGCCACGTAGAAGGTGGCCAGCAGGATCAGCCAGTCCCAGAGGGCCTTGAAGATGCTGTAGTGGAGCAGGATGAAGCGGGACTTCTGCACCGAGGCCACTTTGTACTCGGGGATGGACGGCTTGTTCTCAAACACGTTCTGCGGGAGCAAGTGGCAGGGTGGCACACGGGTAGTGTGGGGGAAGGGGTGGAGGCCACTGCAGCCCCCCTCCCCGAGTCCTGCCAGGGTGATGGACACACGTTTCTAATGGGGCACATGGGCTGCACTGAGGTCACCCTCAGAGATGGGCGCAGAATGCCTGATTACGGCACATAAATTAGCGCGATGCTAATGCTATTAACAGTAATCCACTGGCACTGCCAGCTGCTGCCCAGAACCATCTCAGGTGCCAATTCACATGCTGGGGCAGAGCCACCACCACCCTCTGCAGGGACACGGCACTGCTGGGGGGCAGCGAGAGCCCAGCCTGGGCGAGGGGCGAGCTGGGTCCACTCCCCCAAGCCCCCAAGATTCAAGACTGGCAGACTGAAACCCTTTGCCTGCTTGCCAGCTCTGGGCCCTCGGCCACTCTCGGCCGGTGACAGACCCCCGCCCTGGCCCCGAGTCTGCAGGCGGTGCCTGTCGCTGCGGCTGTGCCCAGGGACCCTGCGCTGGGGCACCACAGCCATGCAAATGGGCTGGCACAGAGACGATGCCAGTCCCTGCTGCTGCTGGAAGCCCTGCTGCTTGTGCGCCTGCAGCTGCCACAGCCTGGTAACGGCGCTCCCCGGGGCCGGCGCGGCTGTGCCGCGAGTGAGCAGCTGGGTTTTCCTGACAGCTATCGTGTGAGGAGAGACACAGCCCTGTGAGAGCTGCCAGAAGATCTGCTCTCCCCACAGCAAGCTCTGGGCACCCACTAGTCTCTCTCCTGCTGCCAACAAACCACATTTACAGCCTGGACCACGGTGCGGCTGCTGCGGGTGGAGGGCTTTTCGGTGCCTGGGGAGGCTGGTGAGGTGTGTGCATGAGAACAGCATCCCAGTGAGACCAGGCTCTGCCGCGGGGCTGGTCCCAGGAGAGCCGCAGTGCTGCCAGCCCGCCCGCAGCCCCAGCCCGGGAGGCACCGGGCGAAGCTGAGGGCTCTCCCAGGTCCTTACACGGTTGATTTTCATCTCGCCACGGTCCCTCCGGGCAAACTGGCTGCTGAGCCGGTGCAGCACCGTCTGGCCCTGCCTCCGCGCTGCCCGCAGGTGCGAGCTCCCAGGCTTCTTGCTCCTCTGCTTCTCTGCGACGGACAAGACACGCCGGGTTATTGGGAGTGCTGTGGCACTGCGGGTGCAACAGAGCAGGGCTGCTTCGGGGACCCCTCCTTGCATGGGTGCACAAAGGCAGGCCAGACCCAGCAGGGAACTAGGAGCCCTTTGCCACATGCCCACTGCGCACACCACTCCCCAAATCCTGTCGCCATCCCACAGCCACAGCTCACCCTCTTTCTTGTCACCCAGGTGGCTCCTGCCCCGGCTCTCTGTGATGTCCTTGAAGGAGAAGAGGAAGAGCACCACCTCCCCCTTCTCATTCTTGATGGGCATGATGTCCAGCAGGCACCAGAATGCGGTTCCTGCATGGGGGAGAGGGGCGGTGAAGGCAGGGCAGCCCCCCTACTGCTTGGTGGCTTCACCCTGGGGCCAGCACAGGACCAAGTCCCAGCCGGAGCTGCGAGCAAGGACCCGGCCCCATGCACCACTCACCACCCTTCTTGTAGAAGCAGACCTCAGTCTGGTACTCCTGCCTGCCGTCCAGTACCTTCTCGATGCGCTGCAGGACGGGCTCGCTGGTCTCGGCCCCGTAGAGGAAGCGGCAGCTGCAGTTCTTCTGCATGACCTCGGTGCGAGCGAAGCCGGTGAGGTCGCAAAAGCCATCAGAGCAGTAGACGATGGGGAAGCCGCGGCGGACCTGCGCGTTGGCCAGGATGAAGTTGCTGTCTGAAACGAGACACAGCCGCCCCTGAGGGCTCAGTGACACCCTGGGGGGCATGAAGGGGAGCCCAGTCCTCCCAGCCCCGCCATGGGTCCCTCTGGGAAGAGGAGCCAGGTCTCTGTCTGGCTTCCAGCTGCCCCAGCTGCTCCCAGAGCTTGGTCATCCCCTGCCCCATCGCCCTGAGGCCCTGTCCTGGGCAGGACCCCAGCCCCATACACTGGAAGGGGAAGGAGCCTAGATCCAGCTCCTGGCTCCCATTGCCAGAGACGCGATCCTGAGTGAGGCAATTCATGCCTCCCCCTCGCCATCTGCTGCTCCCACCGCCCACCAGGGCTCAGGCAGCTTAACGGGAGCAGCGGCAAACGCGGAGGGGTGCTGCCAGCCCAGAGGCACCAGGCTGCGGTGCCAGGACCTGCAGCCCCAGGCATGGCACCGCAGCACCACGGCAGCGCCCGCCAAGAGGGTGGGAGAAAAGCCACAAGCCTGGGGTGAGTTGGGGGTCCATGCTGAGCTGGCACAAGCCGGAGGTGAAGGGGAAATGCAGCACCCTCGATCTGTCACAGCACTGCAGAGCTTCCCCAGCATCACCCCTGCCCCAGCAGGGAGATGGCCCCAGGCAGAGGAAAGTCCTGGCCAGCCCCATGCCCTGCCCAGCCACAGAGCAGCCACTTTCACCCCACAGCCCCCAGCTGTGGGTCTTGCAGGGGCTCTGCCCCCAGGGCCACAGAGGTTCCTTGCCACAGGCTCTGCACCAGTGGGACAGATGGCCGCCTGCTAAAAGGGTGCTAAGAAAGCGGGATGTGTGGCCAGCACAGGCTGTGTTTGCGCCTGGCAAGGGCAGACCGGGGTGTCCCCAGCCCCAACACAGTCTCCAGCCTGTGGGCCCCCAGCCCAGCACCCCTGCAGCCGCACGGCCCAGGCACCAGGAGCAGGCAGATGTGGTCTGCCCCCTCTCACAGTGAAGATGGGGAGCCCGCAGCAGGTTACAGTGCCTGTGCACTGACAGCAGGGCTGTGCCAGGGCAGCGCGGGCAGGGCAAGGGCAGAGGAGGTTGCAGGAAGGAGGGGATGGCAGCCACAGGCAGCCCTGGTGCGACGGGTGCAACAGGGCCACCACAGCACAGCTCAACCCAGGATTAGCCTGGAGAAGCAAAAATAGCTTGGAGCTGTGACTAAGGCCAGATTTTGGCTCTGGGGAGCCAGGATTACTGCATTGTCCAGGATTTGTTATTAGAAAAGGAAAAAAAGAGCTTGCATTTGGGAGCAGCTCTGCCGAGCAAGGGGATGCAGCCCAGGGGGGCTCGGCAGCCCCCTGTCACGGTGGCCAGCCTGCCTGGATGGGCACCTTTGGGCCCAGTGGGCAGCAGCTGCCTGGGAGAGGCAGGGTTAACTTGACTGTGTATCACTGCGGCTAAAGCCCCTCTCCATGGCAGATAAAGCCGATAAGAGACACATCAACTCTGCAAAGCCGGACACTGTTTAAAAGTGCCTGGAAGGCGGGTTGGTGCAGCCGAAGGCAGGATGCTGCCAGAGTGCTCTGGGGCAAATCCCGCCTCCCCAGAGAAGAAATTCCCAGGGCTTTGCGTCAGGGCATTGCAGGAAGCTCCCCCGGCGACCCTTCTCCTCGGAGAGCCAGCTCCAGCCCTGGGGAGCTCAGGGCCAGCAGAGGTGGGGTCCCAGCTGCCTCCGGGGCTTTGCTAACGCCACAGCAGAGCTCAGCTCAGCAGAGGGGCAGAGGCATGTGGATCCCAGGGCCATGCTTGGCCCCTGCCCCAGTGTGGGATCACCAGCACGAGGCACATGCGGCTCTGCCCTGACACCTCTGGTTGCAGCTCAGTCTGAACCGGGGAGAGCTTGCGGGGCTGGCTGCCTCGTTATGCATTGCTGTCTCAGAGGTAGCATCCCAAATGAGAGCTCCGATGGGCAAACAACACCCTGTGTCAGCCAGGACACTCTGCATCGCGCCAGGCCAGGAGCCAGCCCAGCATTGCAGCCGACACATGCCCCAGGGGTGCTCCTTGTGCCCCAGCAGTGCTGTGGGAGGTGGCTGCAGGCTCCCAGTGCCGTTTGCATGCCAGTCCCTCCCAGCAAGGTGAGAGATGTCCAGCCCCACAGACAGCTGGCCCAGGAGGCCCCTGCCCCAGGTGATTTCAGGGGGGTGTGGGGTCAGCCCTGAACATGGCTCATCCCCAGGTGGCTGCATGGTGCCAGCGGTGCCAGGAGCTGGCATGTGGCACACCAGCATGATCCCCTCCCCAACGTGTCAGGGCTTTAATCCATCCCAGCCCCAGCACATGGACACAGAGGGGAGCCCAGCTCCTGGGGACACACCAGCAGCACCTCCAGCCGAGGGAAGTGGTCCCAATACAGACGGTGCTGGGACAGCACAGGCCCCGCTCCCCACCCCTGCCAAAACACACCGTTACCGGCAGCCACCTTTCCCGGGGAGGTGACCCCAAGCAAGCAGGTGCTTTTCAAACCGGGGGCTGGGGCGGGCTGGCCTGAGCAGCACCAGGGCTGCCCGAGGGTCTCGTCGTGTCCGTGACAGGCACAGGCTGTGCCCCACGGCCCCCCCCCGGGCTCCCCGGGGCGGTGCCCCGACCTCCGCGCACCGTGGGAGTCAGGCACAACCACCCCTCTCCCCCTGGGACCAGCCACCGCTGCGGGCACGGGACGGGGCCCAGCCTGGGCCCGGGGCCCGGGGGCGCCTGGGCGGGGTGAGCAGAACCCTCCCCCGGTCTCCCCCGACCCCTCCGGCCCCATCCCGGTCCCCTCCGGTCCCTCCCGACGCCTCCCGACGCCCTCCCGGCCCCTCCCGGCTCCCCGCGGCCCCGCCCGCCGCGCCCGGGCTCTGTCCCTGGTGCTGAGCGCGGTACCGGCAGCGGCGGCGCGGGGCGGCGGCGGGGAGCGCTCCGGCCGCACCGCGGGGGCTGCGCGGGACGCGGCGGGTCCCGGGGCACCGAACCCGGCCACGGGCACGGCGAGTCCCCAGGACACGCAGAGCGTGGACGGTCGCGTCCCGCCGAGCCCCGGCCCTCCCCGCCGCTCCCCGGGGGGCAGCGCCTCCCGCCGCCCGCTCACCCCCGGCCCGGCCCGGCCCCGGCCCCGGCCCTACGTGTGCCATCGAAGCGCGTGGCGATGGTGTCCAGGAAGGTGTTCTGCGGCGCCAGCAGCCCCTTCATCACCGGCATGGTCCCGCCGGGCCGCCCGCCGCGCGGCTAGGCTCCGCCGCCGCCCCGGCCCCTCCGCAGGCGCGGCCCCGGCGCCGCGGGCTGATCCCAGCTCGGCCCGGCCCGCCGGGGGCTCCCGCCCCGCCCCCGCCCCGCCCCGGGCCCTGCGCGCCGCCGGCTCCGGGAGGGGCCTCGGCCCCGGCGGGCACCGGCACCCGCCCGGGGGCAGGTCGCTCCGTCCCGTGGGGCACCGGCTTGGTGCGCCGGGACCTGCTCGGCACCGGGAGGCCACGGGCCCGTGGAGGCCGCAGAAAGGGCAGGACCCGGCGTGCCCCGGGGGCACCTGCTGTGGGACACCAGCCCCTGCCCCACGGCTCGGGGCTCAGCCGGGGGCCACAGGGCAAGGCTGTGCCCTGCGGGACCCCTGAGGGGCACCCAGGGGCGACAGGACCCAGCTGGGGCCCTCCCCAGGTCCTTCCCGGGGGACAGGGTGGTGGGGTGGGGTGGAGATCAGGGACCTGTGGCCAGGAGAGGGTCACCAGAGGCTCCCTGGTGCTGTGGTGGGGGATGCTCCGAGCCCTTTACAGGGTCTTCACAAACACCCGCTGCTCCTGGGCATCCTGGTCGAGGCTCGGTGTGCCCCAGTTCTGGTCCTGCATCCACCCAGCTGGGCCCGTGTCCGCCCCCCGTGCAGGCACCACAGATGAGCCCATGTCCAGGCACCACAGAGGAAGGCACCAGCCTCACCAGCTGCCCCAGAGCAGGGCTGTGACCACCCCCCGGCCCCTCCCCAGAGAGAATGCAGAGCTGAGTAATATTAGGCTACCATTTATTGGAAAAGGCCAGCGGTGCCTGCGGCACCCTGAGCAGGCTTGGCCAGAGCCAGGAGGAGGTATGTAAAAGTGCTATTTACACCAAGCTCCAGGCATGTGTCCCCAGGGTCTGTCCCCCCAGAGATCCCCTCTCTGCTCCCGCTGCCCCACCCCTCTCAATAAAAGCTCTTCACAGCTCCCTGGGGCTGGCTCCTGGTCAGGTCCTTCCCTGAGTGTCCCTGGCACTCCCTGAGGCTGGCAGGGCTGGGCTCAGTGCCTCGCAGGGCCGGCGTCGGCTGGGCATCCATGCCCGTGGGGAAGCCCAATGCATCGTGGCAGGCGGTGACGGGGTGCTCCCTGCGCTTGCCCATGGTGAGGATGCCAGCGGCGTGGTTGCCGGAGCCATGTAGCAGGCGGTAGAGCCGGCTCTGGAAGGCCGGCGTGACACTCTTCCTCTTGCCCAGTGTGAGGATGCCGGCAGCGTGGTTGCCCATGCCGTGCAGGAGGTCATAGACGCGGCAGGAGCAGGTCTTCTGCCGGCAGCACTCGGGCAGGCTCTGCCGGGCAGCGGCCAGGGAGCAGAGCAGGAGCAGGAGCAAGACGCAGGCAGCTCGCTGGAGCTGCCAGAGCAACAGGCAGAATTAGTGCAGGGCAGATGGCAGTGCCAGAGGGTGGGGGGGCTGCACAGCCCCCAGGGCTGCCCCCCGGTCCTGCTGTGACCGCCGGTGCCTCAGTTCCCATCTGCCCTGGTTCCTGCAGCACTACCTGCTTGTCCCCACTGCTGCAGGGGCCCAGCCCCACAGCCAGGGTGAATCCGGAGCACCACACTTCAGTGCCCTGGGGCACGACTGGCACCGCAACCCCAGGGGAGCTGGGCGTGCTGCTCCCCGCAATCCCCTCAGCCCCAGCCACCGCAGCCCCCACCCATGCTCTGACCAGCAGCCTGATGTGGGGGCCCTCACTGGCATGCCTGCCCTGCTCCGGCACAAGGCAACTGTGGCAAACACTCCCCTTGCCGCCGAGTGCCATGGGACAAGCAGCAAGAACACCCACGCTCGACACTGCAGGCACCATGTGCCCAGCTCCCTCCTGAGGGGCCCACGCAGGGCTGAGTCCCCCATCGGCTGCTGGCCACAGTTGGGGAGCACTGGGGAGGAGCTGTGCACTTGGGGCTTCCCAAGGACCCGGCCAGGCCCTCCTGCATCCCCAGCCCCACATCCCAGCCCCTTCCCATCACTGCCCTCCCGGCCCCATGGGCTGCGATGCCCCAGCCCCACCTTGGCGTTGGGCACGTCCATCCTTCCTGGGGTCTTCAGGTGGCCAAGCAGCACTGGGGCATGTCCCGCTGGGCAGCCAAGAGCACAGGGCCCTGTGCTGCCCGCCACAGCCGCCGCTTTATAGGGCCCGGCACAATAGCGCTGCCAAAAATACCGTCGGTGCCAGGCAGGAGCGGCCAGTCTCTGGGAGACGCGGGTGCACTGTGGCCGGTAGCTCGGAGACCAGCCAGGCCTTTCGCCTCATTTGCAGCTCCTCATTGTGTGGGTGCTCACTGGCTGGGCGCAGCGGCCGGGGCGTGTGGCACTAATGAGGCCATAATTGCCCACGGGCCCGTGGCTGGGCCGGCACAAAGGGGCTGAAGGTCAGCGCTGGCCTGCTCCTGACAGCAGCAGCGTGTGGGTCTGCTCCTCATGGCCCCATTAGGCTAATTACCTCCCCAAACAAAGGGGTGCTGGGCAGCCACACAGCTCCTTGACGTGGGGAACCATCACCCTGCACTCGGCTGGTGCCGGAGGAGGGATGGTGCCGCCAGGGTCACTGTACCCAGCGTTGCTCTCCACCCACGGGGTGACCCCATCCCACCTTGGCCCCGTGCCAGGCACGCGGAGGGAGCAGCAGGGCACCAGGGTGGGTCTCGCACTCTTTATAACGCTCCACAGCCCCGGTCCGACCCCAGACCGCCCCTCGCCCATTGCTTGTGCCGGGACCGCCTCGCCCTGGGGGGCGAGCCCCAACGATTCCCTGATGCCAGAAGCCACAATCTGCTGCCCAGGCTGGTCTGCAGCACCCCCCCAGCCCCCCCCCGCTGACCCCAGAGCCTCCCAGCCCCCCTCAGTGGGGGTCCCAGGGACGCCAGGGAGGTGAAGGGACCTGCTGCCCCATGGAGAGGGCATGGGGACCGGCCAGGACCCTTCCCATCAGGCAGGTTTGCCCCAGGGCTGGCAAAGGCAAAACCCGCCGCCCTGGTGGGGGCAGGAGCCCAATCCCGGGGCTGCTTTTACACGAGGAGTCTGGAACAGCAGGCTGGGGGTACATGCACGCAGGCACTGGCGTGCCAGCATCCCCGCCGGCCCTGCGGCAGGGCGCTTGCTCCAGAAGCAGATGAGGGAGCGGATGAAGCCCCAGGAGCTCAGGGCGGGCGAGTGGGAGCAGGGACACCCATCCCCAACCTCCCCAGTGGGCGGCACAGCAGCCCCTCGGCACGGCACAGCACAGGCACCCAGCCCCACACACGTCGCTCCACGCGCACTGAGCCTCTGGGCAGGCAGCTGCCCATCCGTGGGCAGGCTGGGGCTCCCCGGTCCCGGCCCCTGGGGCCAGGGGGGTGTTCAGTCTGGGCCCCCGAGCCCCAGGCCAGGGTCAGCAGGACGCCGTGTCGCCGCCTCCTTCCGTCTCGGGGATGGGCTCCAGCGGGGCACGCAGCCGGGAGGGCTCTGGCGAGGCCGAACCGTTCCTGCCGATGCCGCAGGACTGTCCCGCGTTGTGGATCTGCCACAGGTTGTCCAGCGCCTCCGCCTTGGCGTGCTTGAGGAGGTCAGCCTGGCCCTGCACGGGGAGAGGGCGTCAGGGCTGATCCCGGGGCCGTGCCACTCGGGCTGCCCGGACCCCCCGTGCGGGCTCTGGGCTGGGGGGGGCACTCACGGGGTGCGGGCACTGCCTGGACCCCCTGAACAGGCCCGTGCCACCCTCGGTGCTCACGGAGCATCCCCTGGGTGCGGGTTGGCGGGGCGGCCGGGTGGGGCAGGGAGGGGGCTGCAGAGCCCTCGCCCCTCACCTTCAGGACGGTGATGTTCCAGGCAAAGCTCTCCAGCGCCTTCTGCAGCTTGCGGCCCCGCAGCCCCTCCTTGGCCTCGATGCGGTGCAGCTCCTTGTGGAAGTCCATGCCTGCACAGACGGGAGCGTCGCTCAGCGGGCGCGGGGCCGCGTGCACGCGGACGGCCACCGCCTGCCACGGACGGCGATGAGCCAGAGGGACGCCCTTCGCCCAGCGTGGGGGTGCAGGCTGGCTGGGCTCCCCGCTGCCCCAGCAGCCCCCAGCCCCTCGGTGCCGGGAATGACGGGTCGACAGAGCCTGCGCCACCCCGGCACTGCGCGCGGCCCCAGCCCCTGGCAGTTTTGGGCCCTGGAGGCCATGGGGCCTGGAAGGGCAGCGACTACCCCGGGGTAGAGGCATGGCTCTTGCACACGGCGGCCCACCCAGGGGGCTCAGAGCAGGGCCGCCATGCCCCCCCCAGAGCGTGTGCCCCCGCACCATGCACCGCGTGATGTCCTCGTGAGCGGGTACTATATTTAACCCTCCTGACGCAGCACCGGCTCCGAGCCCACACGAGGGCTCCCACGCAAGCCTGCTCACCCACACACTGTCAATCAGCACGCCCCCAGCCCCGCACCCCTGCCCGCAGCCGGAACCTCCCCGGACCCCGCAGCACCCGCCAGCCGGGCACGAGCCGGGCTGGCACCGCAGGGGCTTGTCTGTGGCACAGCCGGGGCAAAAGCAGGGACAGGCAGCACCCTGGGCCATGGGGGTTGCAGCCCCCAAACCGCTGCCTGCCACTGCCTCGAGGGGCTGGGCAGAGGCAGCAGCAGCGGCTGCACACCCCAGAGACCCTCTGCCCCACGACACCCCCAGCACAGCAGCGGGACTCCCACGGGCAGAGCGGCACAGGAGGGTGCAGAGCCCAGCCCATGCCCCGCACCCCAGCCCTGCAGCCCACACCCCCTCCCCGCTGCCGCTCTCCCCAGCGCTGGCAGCGGCGGCAGAGCCGAAAGCCAAGAGCTCGGGGAGATTTCCGGGCTGCCGCGCAGGCAGGGAACAAACAGGGCTGCTGGCAGCAAGGCTGGTACTGGCTGGGGGTGGCGGAGCGGGGCCCCCTCCTTCCTCCCCGGCCCCTCCAGCCCCACAGGGAGCCCACATGAGCCCCTGGGCCAGCAGCCCCCTGTGCAGCCGGGGATGGCCGGGGCTGTCCCTGCAGGGCCCCAGCCCGCAGAGGGGCCGAGTGGCCGTCGGTGCCTGGAGCAGGGCTGGGGGTCACAGGCAGCCGGGGGCAGGACGGGGGAGGACCGGGGCAGGCAGCCGGCAGCACCTGCCTGTGTGGGTTCAGCCATGTGTCTTGAAGTCGTAACATTCGGTTGCCACTTCTACCGTCAGCCCCAGTCTGTTATTTCTGGTGCTAATTATATTCTGGCGTTTGGCAGCTAATGACTCTTCCCTGCTTCCTCATCAGCCTCCTCCGCTCCCCTCCCTCCCTCCCGCACAGACCCTGCAGCCCACCCATCCAGCACCCTGCCCTGGCACCGGCAGTCCCACGCCCCAGCACCCCGGCGGCACCCAGCACCGGGCAGCCTCCCACACCCACCCCGTGCTGCCGGGACATGGGAAAACCGCAGAGCCGGGCTCAGGGCCACCC